>NC_054476.1:39523364-39823364 GCF_017639515.1 Carcharodon carcharias | reverse complement strand
AAGGAGATGAAGGATGATGGAGACAAGGGTAATAGATTGGAAAAAAGTCAATAATGAGGGGATGATGATAGAACTTGGGGAGATAAAAATGGACAACTATATCGGTGAACAATGCTGTAGAACATCAATGGGAAATTTTTCAAAGAATATTCAACAGAATCCAGGAAAAATATAAAAGCAAAATAGTGTGGATGCTGGAAATCCAAAATAAAAACTGTCCTAATGAATGGCCATCAACCTGAAACATTAACTCTATTTCTCTCTCCCCCGATGCTGCCAGACCGGTTGTGTATTGAACATTTTCTGTTTCTTAATCCAGGAGAAGTATATTCTGCTAAAAACAAGAACAAGCTAAACACTATTGAGTCACCATGGGTCAATGAAAACATGAGGAAGACTAATAAAGGCTAGGAAAGGGACATATGCCAAGTACATTGCCAGCAGGACAGAGCTTGATAGGAGAGAATGTGAACAGATCATGAGAAAAGTCAAAAAAACAATCAGGAAGGCAAACAGAAACTGTGTAAATTAAATCATCAGGGAACATAAAATAAAATAGTAAAAATGTTACAGGCGCATAAATAAAAAAAGGAACGTTGCAACGGAAATAGGATTGTTTAACTACGAGCAGGATAGTGTAGAAAATGACTGAGAAATGGAAATATTAATTCTTTGCTTCAGTGCTTATCAGGGAACAGGATAGGCATCCATGACATTGGATGATGAAATTAGAAACGATTAACTGCATTTAAAATGAAGAAATGAAATATAAATAAAATAATAAAACTTAAAGTGAATAACTCGTCTGGTGTCGATGGATTGCATCCGTGCATTTTAAAATAATACAGGAAAGAGACAGCCGAGACATTGCTACTCATGTTTAATAACTCATTTGGAAAGGTGTAGTGTCAGAAGACTGGCAGATAGTTAATGTGATTCTTATATTTAGGAAGGGAGTTATAATATGTCCAGCGAAATACAGATCAGTCAGCTTAACATTGAAGGTAGGAAAAATGATGGAATCCCTACTAAAGGAGGGAATAGAAGAAAAAATGTAATAATGAATAGTCATTACAAAAGGGAAAATCTTGCTTGACCGACATTGTTGAAATTTTTGAAGACATAACTGTGAAAGTAGACTAGGATAATAGAGTATATATAAATTATTTGGATTTTCAAAATACAATTGATCAGGTAGTATTCAAGGTCAGAGAATCATAAAGTAATTAAGGCACAGGAGAAGGTCATTGAGCCTATTAAGTCCACAGGAGGTCAGAGAATGGGGTATCAGGACAAATATGAGAATCAATTGTTAGCTGGTTTCAAGACAGAAAGCAGGAAATAGGAGTAAAGGGTACAGATTCAGAGTGATAAAAGGTGGGAAGTGGTGTTCCACAAGGGTCAGTGTTGGCACCACTGTTGGTCCAAATTTATGTTAACGATTTAGACTTGAGAATGAGAAACACAGGATGCAATAGTCCAAGATTTGCACTAAGTGCGGTAGCTGGTGGGAAAAAGGACGCAGGTTTTTGCACTATCATCCCAATCCCGCCTCATTAATAATGCATTCCTGAGAAACACGCCAGGTCGCTGACTCAGGTCCCCTGATTCGCCCTCCCCGCCATCACCTCAGTCCTTCAGTAAAGTGGGCGCCATATTTAAAGGCCGGTCCTGCAAAGAGCTAGCAGTCTTCTAGGGATAAGAAGCTGCTTTGAACTGATGGCCGCCAAAGGGAGGAAACATGCTGCCCCCAGATTTAGCGATGCCTCCCTCAAGTGCTTACTTGATGCAGTGGAGACCCATCGTGATGTCCTCAAGCCCCGCTCTGGGCAAAGACCAGCAAGCAAGGTCACCAATCCAGCATGGGAGACAGTAGCAGTGGTGGTCAGTGCCAATGCCCTGCAAAAACAGACAGCCACCCAGTGCAGAAAGAGGATGAATGGTCTCATCCATTCCTCCAGGGAAAGGCAACCATCTCATCACACTCAACTCACACTCACAAACCCATTACACATCCGTAAGGATCTCACACGTCAAGGGACAACACCACTAACTCTTACACACACCCTCACATCTCCACCAGGCTCATATGCTCTGGAACCCGAGTCCTTATCCTGTCCATGGCTCCGTTCATCACACAAATATTACATGCATTGCCATATGTCCTGCTCACACTCTCTCCATGGGTTTTCATGCAGGAGAAACTGGCTCACAAAAGCAGGGAGAAGACCAAGACTAGGTGTGGAGTGGCCCACATTAGGCCCCTCACTCACTTTAAGGAGTGTGCCATCACGCTGACTAGTGAGGGTGTGGACCATGTCTGCAGTGATTGTGAGGTTGGTGGCAAACACCCATGTAAGGATCCTGCACCACATCATCCCTCTCTCAATGCAACTGTGAGTGCTGTCTCTCCTGCTTTTGACTCTTCTGCCATGCACTAATCATCTCTACTTTGGTTCACAGGGAGCTCTGGTGACTGACACCCTCAGCCACACATCCCTCAGCTCCATCCATGTCATCACCTCCAGCGAAAAGGACACCTCCTCCATTGAAGAGCTGGAAATAAGCAGCCTGGAAGACCCATCACAGCGCTTACCCACACACTCCACCAGTGCAGAGACACACACATCAGGGCACCTAGATCTAGAGCAGGCCATATGACCATAAGACGTAGGAGCAGAAGTAGGTCATTTGGACCATCGAGTCCGCTCCACCATTCAAGGCCATCAAGGCTGATCTGATAGTCCTCAACTCCACTTTCATGCCTTTTCCCCATTATCCTAGACATCTGTCTATCTCAGCCTTGAATATACTTAACGACCCAGCCTCTACAGCCCTCTGCAGTAAAGAATCCCATAGATTGACTACCCTCTGAGAGAAGAAATCCCCCCTCATCTCTGTTTTAAATGGGATCCCCCTTACTCTGAGATTATGCGCTCTGGTCCTAGATTTTTCCACAAGCGGAAACAACCTCTCTGCATCTACCCTGTCAAGCCCCCTAAGAATCTTATATGTTTCAATAAGATCGCCTCTCATTCCTCTAAACTCCAATGAGTACAGGCCCAACCGACTCAACCTCTCCTCAAAGAAAATCCCTCCATCCCCGGGATCAACCTAGTGAACCTTCTCCGATGCCAGTATATCTTTCCTTAGATAAGGGGGGCCAAAACTGTTCACAGTATTCTAGGTGTGGTCTAACTAGTGCCTTATATAGTTTTAGCAAGACTTCCCTATTTTTATACTCCATTCCCTTTGAAATAAAGGCCAGCATTCCATTTACCTTACCTATTTCCTGCTGAACTTATGCGCTAGCTTTTTGGGATTCATGCACAAGGACCCCCAAATCCCTCTCTACAGCAGCTTTCTGCAGCTTTTCTCCATTGAAATAATATTCCGCTCCTCTAATCTACTTGCCAAAATGCATAACCTCATACTTTCCCACATTATATTCAATCTGCCAGACTTGGGTTCCCAATCTGGTGGTCACCACACAGACATGTGCCCACAGCAGAAGAAGGCAGGTTCAGACGACCTCTCTCTCGCACTGGGGAAAAGGCGTCAGTGAGGCCCGAGTCAGAAGTTGAGCCTCTGGATTCAGCCTTCCAACTCATGGTGGAGAGTCAACAGAAGGCATGGGAATATCTTGCAGAGCTGTTGGAAGCCCTCAACAGAATGGCACGTGAGTCAGAGGAATGTGTCCTCCTGCCCTCTGATGAAGTAGTCCTACATGTGTGCGAATGGAAGCCTCCATGAGAAGGACGAGGGACACCATGGAGACCCTGGTCTAGCAGAAGACAGATGCACGCAGACCTGCACTCCATCGTGGTAGCCAATGGTGAGTTCCTGCAGTGGCAACGCAAGAGGGAAACAGGGCACCTCGACGTCCCTTCGGGTGCTCCTTCCCCTGAAGGAGTTAGGCCGGGGCTCTCGGGCATCCAAAGGGAGGAGGAGCGGCAGCTGGAGACCCCGGTTCATCCATTCAGGAATCTCAGAATTCATGTCATCTCCATCTGAGTCCACTTTGCCTGTCACCCCGTCAACATTGTCCTTTGTCACTGCAGATGGAACAGCTGGCCCACAGCAAGATAACCAAAACAAGCCAGGGCCCCCAAAACGTTGGCTCTCCAGAGAATCCATGCCAAAGTCATCAGAGGCAACAGGGTCAACCATTGCACAGGTTATCTCCACCTCTGATGCGGATATCAGGGCAGCACCGAGACGAAGTGGTAGGCCTAAAAATGTTAAGAATTTCTGATCACAAGTGGCTGCACAAGTGAACACATTTTGTCACTTTAGAATCAGAAAAAGTATTCAATTTCACTGGATAATATGTACTGGTGTCTTTCAGCTTCGTTGACAGACTTCCCAAGTCCCCCCCTTGCATTCGCCCCCACTAGTAGTTTATCTGCATGCAGCTAGCCCATGAGTGATTCTGGAGGGAGAAATGTGTGCATGGCAGGGCCTTTCAGAGCCTTGTACAAGCTCATGCGGATCCTTCCTCACTTATACTCATCTCAATGGCATGACCATTTTCAATGCTGCCAGCTGGGATGCGCTTTCAGTTGTCCATCTGACCTGCATATCTGCCCACCCACTGATCACACTCCCATGCAGCACCTGTTCCTGCCCAACACGAGGCTCCTTTCACTTTTGATTTTGCAAATGGCTGTAGTGAAGTATGCCTTCAGTTCCCTCTTTCTTTCCTCTCCCCCAGTCACCCATGTCCTTTCTCCCACCATTGTTGACCCCCCTGGCATCACCTGCCACCTCCCCACCATCACCTACCAGCCAGAACCCATTTCTTTCCAGGATGTCCAGGTGAATGTGCACGTTCCCTATCTCCCGAGAAACCCACCCTCATCCACATTGACCTCTCAAACATTCTCCTTCCCACCCCCAAGTTCCATGTCTGCATCCGAGTCCCTACCAACCACCATCACCATCCCTTCTACTGCTACCATCGCACCCTCACCCTCCCACCCTATTGGTTCACTCTGCCCTCTCTCATTTTCACCATTCCCTCCTACCATGCCCACCCTCATTTCATTCCCTTGAAGGCAGTCATTGACTCCACAAACCTCCCCCTTGCATGTTCACCTGGACATCCCCTCTCCCCCTTACTCCTTACTCCCCCTGGGCTCTTCTCCCCTCGGAAATCCTTTCCCCTTCCAAACTCCTTCCTCCTCCCGGACTCCTTCCTTCCTCCCCCCCGGACTCCTTCCTCTCCCTGGTCTCCTTACCCCCTCTTAACTACTTCCTTGCCCCAAAGTCCTTCCCCCTTCTGAACTCTTTCCCCGCAGGAACTCATTCCCTTACACCTTCCTCCCCCCTTACACCTACCTCCTCAGCTGCCGCATTCTCCTCCATTACACCCTCCACCCTCCTCTCCCCACCCCATACTCCCCCCCCACCCCCCCGCCACCTGCCAAGCTCATCCCCCAACACCATCGTTCCCCCTCCCAACCTCACCCCACCCCCCCGGTACACCTTCCTGTCCCAGTCAAACCTTGGCTTTCCTCTCCCATTCCCCTGGTATACATTTCTCTCCCACTCACACTTTTCTCTCCATCCCCTCGACGCTCATCGGTAGTGGGACCAGGACAATGACGCCCTGAAACAGACCCTCAATGGTGACCTTCCACCTTTCGTGAGCTGCTTCATGTCAGGGCCATGTGCATATAAATCTATCCAGCATACAATGCACGTGTTCCTCCAGGGTCCGGTAGCTGTTGGGCTCCAGCATCTTTTGTCCCTTGGGTGTCTGCGATTTGAGCAAGGCCCTGACGATAAGTCCCAACTTGTGCACATTACACTTATCAAGCCATGTTCTGCACTGGTGTGCTTTCCCGCCAATGAGGGAGGCAAATTTGACATGGGAGGATGATTCTGGCGAGCAGGATTCAATGATATGCAGATGTATTAAAATAATGTTCCCGACATGCGACTCCAGACCTCTTGAAGTCTCATGGCATGAAGTCAAACATGGGCAAAGGAACATCCTGCTGTTTACAACCTACTCCCTCCCTTAGCTGATGAATTTGTGCTCGTCCATGTTGAACACTATTTGGAAGAAACACTGAGGGTGGCAAAAGCACAAAATGTACTCTGGGTGGGAACTTCTATATCATCACCAAGAGTGGCTCAGTAGCATGGCCCCTTACCATAGATAAAAACAAAAAACTGCGGATGCTGGAAATCCAAAACAAAAATAGAATTACCTTGAAAAACTTAGCAGGTCTGGCAGCATCGGCGGAGAAGAAAATAGTTGACGTTTCGAGTCCTCATGACCCTTCAACAGAACAGAGTTCTGCTGAGTTTTTCCAGGTAATTCTGTTTTTGTTTTGGCTCCTTACCATGCTGGCTGAGTTCTGAAGGACGTAACTGCCTGCGGTAGTTTTGGGGATACAAAAGGAGGGAAAAGCCTGCTTGACCTCATCCTTACCATATCGACCTCCCACGAATGCTTTGGTCCATGACAGTATTGGTAGGAATAACCAATGCACATTCAATGGGGAGACAAACTCCCATCTTCAAACTGCAGATACCCTCCACCATGTTGTGTGATACTACCATTGTGCTAAATGAGAGAGAATCAGAACAGATCTAGCAGCTCATAATTAGGCATCCACGAGACCCTGTGGGCTTTGAGCTGCAGCAGAATATCTATTCAACTATAATCTGGATCCTCATGGTCCAGCATGCCCCTCACTCTGCCATTTCCATTCAATGTGGAGTATGGGAGACCATGCCATGAGCAGCAGCAGGTATAGCTAAAATGAGATGCCAACTTGGTGAATCTATAACACAGAACCACATGCATGCTAAAAAGCAGAAGCAGCATGCAATAGACTGAGCATTGTGATCCCACAACCAACGGATCAGATCAAAGCTCTGCAGTGCTGCACTTCCAGTTGTCAATGTTGGAAGGCAATTAAACTATTAATTGGAAAAGAAGGTTTCAGAATCATATCCATTCTCAATGCTGGGTGAGCTCAGCACATCAGTGCAAAAGGCACGGCTGAAGCATTTGCAACTATCTTCAGTCAGAAGTGCCAAGTGGATGTTCCATTTCGGCCTCCTCCTAAAATCCCCATCATTATAGATGTCAGTCTTCAGAAGATCGGATTCACTCCACGTGATATCAAGAAACAGCTAAAGGTATTTGATATAGCAAAGACTATGGGCTCTGTATACTTCAGATTACCCTGGAAGGGCAAAGTATCTCAAAAATTTGAGCAACAGGGGAAGAAGGCTATTTTACACTGCTACTATGCAGCAACAACACGAGTGGTAGTCACCACTAACAGGCTGCTGCAATCAAGCCAAAAAGGCATTCGCCTATCAAACAAATGAGTAATACAGCATATGAATTTCAGTGCCAGTGTGATGCTAGGTATGCAGGCTGTACATCACAAAGACTGGCAGATCGTATCAAATAAAATGTTCAAGCCGCTGTTCGCAGCAGGCAGGGTACAGATCATACCCAACCAGCCCATACTTGCAAAACTCAAAACACAGTGTCCAACATTAGATGTGATTCCGTGATTAGACAACATTTGCTAAATAATCCTCAGTGAGCTAAGAATTATGCTGACAACCAATTAAAGATTGTCAGCCGGGCTCACAGTGTGGTGCATTTACGTGTACTGGAAGCTACATATATTAATACACAGGACCCTGTTCTTTGCAGACAGAAAGAACATGTACACACATTGTGCCTGTTTCAGTTAAACAAAATAAGTGACAGTCATTCACTGACTCATTCCTCAGGGTAATGCCTTGATCAATCAATGTCAAGCTGCCTGGTTCAAATTTCAAACAATACTTGACAGTTCACTGTCAGTCACCATCATTGGTCCATTCTCCATGGCAACACCTCTACCAATCAGAGTGCACTTGCCAACCAAATGTCAATATCTTCACATTGAATATAAATCGTTGTTTTCCCCTTATAATGGTATTCTTGCGAAATGTCCTGATGAGTGCAAGATGAAAGCTCAGACATGTCTCTTTTCAGCAATTTGACTGAATGTGACATCAAGCAGCCCTAACAAAATTGAAGTCAATGGGAATTAGGGTGAAAATTTCCGCTGGTTGGAGCCATACCTAGCACAAAGGAAGATGCTGTGGTTGTGCAATAATAAATAAACCGGAACACAGCCAGCAGCCACCAACATCCACGCTATCACGACACAACTGACTGATTTCAACTGACGTCTGGATTCTCAGATAACATTCCCAATCCTTATGCAACTATTATGATTTCTAGATAACACAGGGCTGGTGCAACTGCTTGGCAAACTAGATGGCCATCTACAGCTGCAAAACTTTGGGAGGGGGTTTGCAAAAAATTCAATGAACTATCGTGAAACTACATAAGTAAACATACAGCCTTCAGTAGTGGGAATGAAAGCACTAGATCTACTGATATACATCCGCGGATACGGACATACATATAGGTTCCCGTGTATTTACATTGCAGTCTTTCCTAAAATTTCATTTTATATTCCTCATTCTGTTTTTTTTATTCATTCACAGGATGTGAGCTTCGCTGGCTGGACCAGCATTTATTGCCCATCCCTAATTGCCCTTGAGAAGGTGGTGGTGAGCTGCCTTCTTAAACTGCTGCAGTCCATGTGGTGTAGGTACACCCACAGTGCTGTTAGGAAGGGAGTTCCAGGATTTTGACCCAGCGACAGTGGAGGAACGGCGATATATTTCCAAGTCAGGATGGTGAGTGACTTGGAGGGGCACTTCCAGGTGGCGGTGTTCCCAACTATCTGCTGCCATTGTCCTTCTGGATGGCAGTGGCTGTGGGTTTGGAAGGTGCTGTCGGAGGAGCCTTGGTGAATTCCTGCAGTGCATCTTGTAGATGTACACACTGCTACCACTGTGCATCGGTGATGGAGGGAGTGAATGTTCCTGGATGTGGTGCCAATCAAGCGGGCTGCTTTGTTCTGGATGGTGTCCAGCTTCATCAGTTTTGTAGGAGCTGCACTCATCCAGGCAAGTGGAGAGTATTTCACCACACTCCTGACTTGTGCCTTGTAGATGGTGGACATGCTTTGGGGAGTCAAGAGGTAAGTTAGTCATCGCAGGATTCCTCGCCTCTGACCTGCTCTTGCAGCCACAGCATTTATATGGCTAGTCCAGTCCAGTTTCTGGTCAATGGTAACCTCCAGGATGTTGTTAGTGGGTGATTCAGTGATGATAATACCATTGAATATCATGGCCAGAATTTTCCCACTGGCAAGCAGGAGGGGGGGCCCCACGCCCATGCGTAAAATGATGTGTGGTGACGTCGGGTGAGCATCCCAATGTCACGTGCGCCTTCGCGATATTTCGTTGGGTGGGCATGCGTTGATCTCTGATGCGTGTCCGCCATTAAGGAATGGGCCACTTAAGGCCCTTGAGGTGCCAATTGATGCCGATTTTTCGGTGCCCGGGCAATCTTCGGGTCGGCGCACAGGGCAGGTGAGTAAGACACATTGGTATAATCCACGGGCAGCATAAGAGGGCTCAGTGGGGTCACGAGTGTGCTCTGTCAAATATTGATTATTCAAAGTTACTGACACTTGCCTGTGTGATCTGCAGTACTTCAAAATGCATACCAGCTGCTTGGTCTAGACTCACAACCTTCAGATCAGCAGTCTGCAGTGAGGAATCTCATTTGGGCCTTCAGGTTTCAGGAAGCCTTCCCTTAGCCTGGGAATGGGAGCTGAACTCTCCACTGGAGGTACCTCCTCTGAGGAGGAAGGGAGGGCTAGAAGGGGGTCAGGAGTGCACATTCAGCCTCCAGGGGAGCCACCTTTGGGAGGACAGGCACAGGCACAAGGGGTGTAGGGCCAAGAGGTAGTCCAAGGCGGAAGGAGCCTCAGAAGACGCCACTATCCTGCTGCCAGGGTATACAGGTGGAGAAGCAGCTACCTCAATATGTCTGAGGTGCAGTGCCGAAGGAGCCTTCATCTCTCAAGAGAGACAACTATATCTGTCAGATGATAGGCCCTGAGATCTCTGCAAACTGCGTTGGTGGACACCCCATGCCAGTGGCTCTAAAGGTCACAGCTGCCCTCAACTTCTATGTCTCTGGCTCCTTCCAGAGGTCGGTGGGTGATTTTTGTGGTGTCTCCCAACCAGTTGTTTACACTTGTGTCAAGTAGGTTACAGACGCTCTGTTCAGGGTGCATTGACCTTCAACCACTTCCGCTGGGACCAGGTAAGTCAGGCAAAGCGAGCCAGAGGCTTTGCGGCCATTACTGGCTTCCCCTGTGTTCAGGGTGCAAACGACTGCACACATTTGGCCATCAAGACGCCAGCAGGTGAGCTCAGTGCCTTGGTCAACAGGATGGGCTTCCACTCCATGAATGTGCAGATAGTGTGTGATCACAAGATGCAGATTCTGCAAGTTTGTGCAAGGTACCAAGGCAGCTCCCACCACGCCTACATCCTCAGACACTCCCAGGTGCCGGGGCTCTTCAGTGCTCCAGCCCGGCTGGATGGATGGCTGCTGGGTGACAAGGGTTATCCCCTCAGAAGGTGGCTCATGACGCCACTACGCCATCCAAGGACAGAAACTGAGCAGTGGTACAACAGGAGCCAGGGCACCACAAGAGCTGTGGTGGAGAGAACCATCGGTCTTCTCAAGATGTGCTTCCGATGTCTGGACTGTTCAGGGGGCGCACTCCAGTACCCCCCCAGATCGTGTATCGCTGATATTGGTTACATGCTGCGCTCTCCACAATCTTGCGCTAGAAAGGGGGGGAAGCAATGGACGATGAAGATGTCGACGCAGTGGCTGTGTGAGTCTGAGGATGAGCACATGCAGGAAAATGCTGATGGGGTAGATGCTGATGCAGGCATACTCCAGGGAGGCAGGGACACCTGGGAGGCTTTAATTCAACGAACCTTCAGCTAGCACACCACATATGGACCTCCAGGACAAGCCTGGGCTGCAGGCTCCATACTCAATACCTAAGTGCAAAATCTGCCTGCTTAGGAAAATTAACTAAAGGGCCTTGTTAATAAACTTCAATGTCCCACAAAACACTCATTACATTTTTGAAAACCATCCACCTGCAGAAGAAAAGAGGCACCCTCAGCCATGGTCACATGTCTGAATTTAATATTACAGCCAAAGGAACTGAAGAAATGACAAAGGTGTCAAAAATCACACCAACTCATAAAGACCTCATCGCGGACCAAAACAAAAGCACCAGTGATAAACCCGTGGTGTGCCTAATGAGCTTTATATCTATGTTTTCGGGTGCTATGTCTTGGTGCTGACCCCTCGCTGGGAGTGGCATCTGAGACAGCCTGCTGACTCTGCTGTCCTTTTGGCCTCGATGACCTTCATGGTCATCCTCTGGCCAGAGGAGCCTGTGCTGGCCCCCCCCCCCGGGAGGGAGCGGCCAGTGCCACAGCTGGTATCTCCCCAGTCGTTGCAGCTTCACCAGATGATACGGTCACTGGCAGAGGGGTGGAGGAGCTGCCACACTCATCTGGAGCGCCCTGAGAGGAGCCCGCAGAGACGACAGGCAGCTGCTGCACCGACATGAGGTCGCTTTGGACCACTATAATTTCAAGCTTTATATGTCAGGTAATGCTGAACTCAATAAATGTGATTGTGGTCTTTCTATGGATCTAATAACCAGAGATTTACTTTTAACCTATTTTAACAATTTTCCATTTGTGTGCAAGCAGATACTGTTTTGAAAGGCTGTCAACAATACAATAAATAACTCATTGAGGAAATCTGCGATTAGAAAAGTGCTTCATCACAAGTTTGACATTTATACCATGGGTTTTGAATGAATGTAAGTTGTTAACTAGAGGTTTGATGCTTACAATAATTAAAGCATGGTATACTGTGTTGCTCCCCCTATAAGAACAGTGAGTTCTCTGTATTTATATTGTATATAATAAATTATATTGTACTTTGATTAATTACCTGCAATTGGCCAAGCTTACTTCAACATAGATATATTCCGAGGACACAAAGCACTGGAGAATAATTGTGTAGCACATACACTGGAGTATTCCAGAAAGAGATTAGGTAATTTGAAGCACTTGCAGTTGGGGCTACCAGCATGTGAGGGAAATTATGGTCAGAGTAATCAGAGAAAATGGTACAGAGAAGTGAATTCTGCCTCAGCCCTAAATAGTGAGACATTTCTGTTGTTTCATGGCTTAATAGAACGTTTGGAGCTATCATGCCTTGGGGTAGGTTTTGTTTATGACCCACCTGTTTGATTCTTGCTATGTTTGACTTTGTAGAGAAATCTGTTTTCTATTAGCACTTTGTTCCAATATTTGTAGTCAACTAAAATTGGAACTTCTCCAGATTATAAATTCTGCTGCCTAATTTCATGATGATGATTTTCCACTGAGTATCAGAAGAGGAAAACTATCATTGTCAAGGGAAGCAATGACACCCTGTGGTGGGACCAGCAGGTCCTTAGGAGAGAGATAGAGATCGGGGAGAGGAGAGTGACAGGGGCTGAGGTAATAGGAGACATTAACAGGCTGTACAGCCAGAGGATCAACTCCCTATAGATCTCTCAAAATAATAATGTTTTCATTGACTAAGACTATCATGCCAGATGGTTGCAGACCACGCAGCCTCTTAGGAGAAGGCCTGCTCCATGCTGACCTAGAGGCACACATTACCAATGGTTGTGAAAGTGACCACTGTCCCCAATTGTAAATCTCTGGTTCTTTCCTGGCTACTACCAGAGGCACATCAAGGGCTTCATAGTCTGCTGCACATAACTGCATAACGAAAATGGCAAATTATTTATTTGCCAAGGCTGAGAGTTTTATATACTTCTCCTATCTTGAGGGTGATGGTGGCATTGTGGTAATGTCACTGGACCAATAATCCAGAGACCCAGGCTAATTCTCTGGGGATATGGGTTCAAGTTCCACCGTGGCAGCTGGTAGAATTTGAATTCAGTTATTAAAACTGGAATATAAAGCTGGTCTCAGTGATGGTAACCATGAAACTATCATCAATTGTTGTAAAGACCCATCTGGTTCACAAATATCTTTTGGTGAAGGAAATCTGCTGTCCTTACCTGGTCTGGCCTACTTGTGACTCCAGGCCCAATGCAATGTGGTTGGCTCCTTATTGCCCTCTGAAATGACCTAGAGAGGTCAGTTCAAGGGCAACTAGGGATGGGCAACAAATGCTGGCCTCACCAGTGACACCCACATCCTGTGAAAGAATAAAGATTAAAAAAACTATAACCAGATTGAGTGGACACTCAGATTCGCCTCTCAGGCTGCATCTCCATAGCTAAGGATACCATTGATTGAAGATGTGTGACAATCTAAGCATCACCAGAGCAACCAGAACTTTTTATCAATGGCAATATTATCCCAACAATGTGCAGCTGGTAAGTTAGCACAAGAAGAGTCTCCTGTAGGTGCACATCAGATTTCCTGAGAGCAGTCATGATGCTTTCATACAGTACCAGTCCGACATTCCTCGCATTTCAGCTCTAGGAAAGACTTAATGACTGGCACATATGAGACTAAGGATACTCCTTTCAAACTTGGCTCATGATGCTTGTGAGGAACCTCGTTAATAAGGTGCAGAAAAGGCACTTAAATTCACAAGTGTTACTTGACAACCTGGTGTGTCATAGAACTAGGCATCAGATGTTGAAAGTGCACTTGGTATGTTGGTGGTGAGATAGGTCTGAAGTATCTCTTCAGTAGTCACCAGCAAAGTGTATCCAGATTAATTATGCAGCGGAGTGGGAGTACATGTAAAAGAAGCTAAAGCTGCTCATTAGCATCTTCAGATGAGGACCACTTTGAAGAGGAGGGGGAATATGAAGATGGGTCACTCATCGCCAGACCATCTGGACACACTGCTGTTTAGGATGCCGGGAATGCACTCCCAGTTGGAAGGTTCAATGAATTTTGTGACTGGAACAAAGACCAAATGAAAGCCACCACCAATACTAAATGTACCCCTCTGCCATCCTTGCCCACTTTGCACTAAACTGGCCTTCATCTACACATTCAGCCATTGTACATCTACCAAGCAGGTCCCATCATGTATTGGTGTGTATCATGAAATAAATGAAAGGGTGAGTTGCCACTCAGGCCAAAATCATGGACAAGACGTGGAAGCAGAGCCGATCCACTAATGTTATAAAAAAGGAATGAAAACAAAAAACTGCAGATGCTGGAAATCCAAAACAAAAACAGAATTACCTGGAAAAACTCAGCAGGTCTGGCAGCATCGGCGGAGAAGAAAAGAGTTGATGTTTTGAGTCCTCATGACCCTTCCACTTCGGCAAGAAGAATAGAAAAGAGCACATTATTTAAATGGAGAGAGACAGCAGAACTCTACAGTACAGAGGGATATGGGTGTCCTGGTACATGAATCACGTAAAGTTATGCAGGTACAGCAAGTGATTAGGAAAACAAATGGAAGGTTGGCATTTATTGCAAGGGCAGTCGAGCACAAAAGTAGGGAAGTATACAACAACTGTATCAAGGCCTAGGGAGAACACATCTAGAGTACTGTATATAGTTTTGGTCTCCTTGTTTAAGGAAGGATATAATTGCATTAGAAGCTGATCAGGGAAGGTTCACGACTGATTTCTGGGATGAAGAGATTATTTTATAAGGGAAAGGTTGAGCAGATTGTGCGTATACCCATTCGATATTATAAGAATGAGAGATAATCTTATTGAAACATATAACATCCTGAGGGGACTTGACAAGGTGGATGTTGAAAGGACATTTCCTCTTGCTGGGGAGTCCAGAACTAGGGAACACAATTTAAAAATTAGGGGTCTCCAATTTAGGACTGAGACAAGGAGCTTTTTTTTCTCTCCGAGGGTCAATAGTCTGTGGAATTCTCTTCACATTGGAGCAGTGGAGGCTGGGTCATTGCATATATTCAAGGCTGAGTTAGAATTTTGATTGACAAGGGAGTCAAGGTTTATAAGGGAGCAGACAGAAAGATGGATTGAGGCCACAATCAAATCAGCTATGATCTTATTGAATGGAGGAGCAGGCTTAAAGGGCTGAATGGCCTACTCCAGCACTTAATTCTTATGTTCTTATATTCCCACACAATCTAACAAAAAGATTTACACTATTATTTTAACTCCTCTGTCTATGTATTCATTGTGTTCAATGTTTTCTCCTTAGAGGTTCAGTGATGCAATTCTGCTTTTGAGTCAAAAGGTTATGGATTCAAGTACCAGAGACTTGAGCATATGGTCTGAGCTGATACTCTAATTCAGTAATGAAGGAGCACTGCACTGACAGGGGTGCTGTCCTATGAATGCTATGCTAAGCTATCTGTCCTTTCAGGTGGACATAAAAGATCCCATGACATTATTGGAAAAAGAGCAGGAAGGCATCCTGGCAAATATTTACTTCTCAACCAGCATTACTAACACAGGTTAACTGGTAATTTATGCGGTGCTGTTTGTAGGATCTTGCTGCGTGTAAATTAGCTGCTGCATTTCAATGTGTTATAGCAAAGGCAACACTTCAAAAATATTTTATTAGCTGTGAAATGCTTTGCGACTTCCTGGGGTTATAAAGAGTGTTGCATAAACACAAGTTCTTTCTTCAAAATGAGAGTCAGGACCCCATGTTAACAGATGCACTGAAGATAGTGGACAAAAAAATAATTAAACCAACTCGTGTTTTTAATTTCATTTTACCTGGGAATCAGATATAAATGTGAGCAATCCCAAGTGGAACCAAACAAATTCAAAGCAAAGGAGGCTATTCAACCCATTGTATCTGTGCTGGCTCTTTGCTGAAGCAATCCAAAACTAATATGACGGCTTGCTCTCTTCCTTCATAGACCTTTGCTTAAAATATGTGTCATTTTGAAATAGTTGATAGCAAACATTTCAATAAAACCATAAGTATTATGCTGCTTCCCGAGCAAGAATAGTATAAATACAGAGAAGTCCCATATCGGCCTTACCCTCTCTGGAACATAAAGCCACTTTATTTAACTTGTTAATATGAATGAATAGCCATTACTGTTTGTGAGGAGTATTTTAAATTAGCTGAAAATGTGTTTATAGCACTTGCGGGCTTGGATGTGCCATTACAGTAGTGATGTTAATGCAACCAATCTTGGCAACTGTCCCACTTTACAAACAGACATCTGGAATGCCAACACAAGGAATTACAACAAATCTGTAACTCAGTATAACCTAAAAATTTGCAGCTGTCCACGAAAGTGCTATCTTTTAAGGAAGATGATGTGCAATCTGCAAAACTTTAAAATGTTAGAAGTACAAATAATAGTATTTGTTGTAGTGACTATTTTCAGCTTCAACTTAAAAAAAATAGCAAGGAGTCCCAAATTAAGGGCAGAATTTTCTGTCCCTGCCAACAGCAGGAATCATGGTGGGTGGAGCCACTTAATTTGGCAGGAGGCAAAAAATCTGTTTCCTCATTGCGAGATAAACTGTTGGAATTTTGTTCTCCCTACTTTCAAGGCAGGTTAAAGTCGGGTCAAGCTTCCTGACGAGCAACGTCGGGAACCCCATTCGCATATATTAGCATGTCATGCATGCTCATTAAAAGGCCACCTTTATTAAGTTCGAATTAAGTTCGCCCTCCAAATTGATTTCCCCGCCAGTGGGAATTACACACAGTCGTTGAGCTTTACGACTGTGTGTAAGTGGCGAGCATCACATCTTCCATGTGAGGTCCCTAAATGTTGCTGTCTCCAGATGTCTCCTCGCATAACTTCACTCGTGTGCTGTTAGCAAACACTGAACCAAGGCTGGACTACGGGGGCAGGTGAAGGCTAGGGGGCGGGGGAGGGGGGGTGGCTGAGGAGGGGCGGGGGGGTCGAGTGCAAGAATGGAACAAAGGCTGAACAGGAGAGGCAGGCTTATAGGCGAGGGGTGAGGATAGTGTCTGTTGAAGGGGAGTGGGGGGTGGGTCTTAGAGGGCGGGGTAAGTGGTGGGGTCCTGATGGGTGAACTCAGTGATAGGAGGGAACAGTCAAAGTCAGTAGGGAAACAGATCTAGGATGAGACTCTGGTAGGTGAAGGTCTCATCGGGCTGGTCATGGAGGGGGGACAATCCAGGTGGCTCGGATAACAGGAGGGAACAGGGTCAGGGTGGGCTTGGGGATGGTAATGGGTGTCGGCTCTGAGGGAAGAAAAGGCATTGGAGGTGGATCATGATAGGGTCTACGGTAATGGGAGAAGGTTCAAGGCTGACAGAGGGAAGAGGAATGGTGATGATAGGTGGGGTCTATGATGATGTGGGGAAGTTGGTAGGTGACAGGGGGAGAAAGGATGGTGGTGGAGCAAGTTTGAAAGGTGAAGTGCACTGTTTTTCCAAATTGATCTTGGCCACACTGATAGTCAGTCAGTATAATTGCTCAAGGAGGGAGGAGGGTCTTTTCGGATGGGTGAAGTTCAAGGTCAGCACAAGTGGCCGACTAAAGGGAAACCCTAATAATTATGAGGCAACTGCTTGTCAACAATACTCAGCTGTGTTCTCCCCTCAATGGTGAAGCCCCATTGCAGCAGGTTTGTTCCTGACTCATGAGTCTCTTATCATCGAGATCCCAGCAAGGTGAGGAGCTGCTGTTTATTCTGTGCCATTTGCCATCGGCTGTAGTCAGAGGCAGGGATGAAGATGGAGGGAGTGAGGTGGATGCCTCCACGGGGCACAGCTGGTGGAGGGCAGCCAACTCGCAACTCCAAATCTCCATCCTCCCGGGTGAATGGTCATGGCAATTTGCACACTGCTCAGATAATAATCCAGAGATTATGACCTTTGATGTTCTGCTTCTTAATTTGGTGCCTAGGTCGTCAAACTGACTATGCAGAACCTTCTCCTTTGTCCTGCCTATATTGTTGGTACCTACGCGGACCAGAACAACTGGCCTTCCCTCGCCCACTGCAAGTTTCTGTCCAGCCCTGAACAGATGTCCTGCACCCTGGCACCAGGCAGGCAACATAGCCATCTGGACTCGCACTCTTTGCTGCAAAGAACAGTGTCAATCCCTCTGACTATACTATCCCCTAATACCACTACATTCCTTTTTGCTCCCCCCACTTGAATGGCTTCCTGTACCATGGTTGCTATGGCCAGTTAACTCATCCACCCTGCAGCCCCCATTCCCATCCAAACAAGCTGAAAAAACCTTAAGCCTGTTGGACAATTGTAGAGGCTCACATTCTTGCGCTCCTGATCTCTGAGGCCTCTTACCTGCCTCACTCACAGTCACACTCTCCTGTTCCTGACCACTGACCAAATCAGAAGGCCCTGTCCAAAGAGGTGTGACTGCCTCCTGGTACAAAAAATTATCTTCCTCAATCTCTTCCTCCATAACACTTTTTCTTCTTTCATTGTTTTGATTGACACCAGATGAATAAACCTGCACTGAGGGATTGTTCCTCTCTTTACTGAAGTCATTTTCTAGTTTATCCAAGAGGTATGCTATTGTTTTCTGCATGTGTTCACATTCCTTCCAGTGACGCTTGAAAAATTGAACCTTTATCTCCATTTCTTTCACAATTTTGTCCAAGTGTTTGTTTAGTCTCTTACTTTCCAATTCTTTTTCAAGCTTATTAATCTTTTCATTCAGCTCAGCCATTGCTTGGGTAAATTAAATTGCTTTTGTTTCAAAGTCATTTGTGGAACACTTATACAAGGTTGACAACTTCACCCGGCCATTCAGTTCACTTCAGAATCTTTTCTTTATAGTCACTAACTGCTCCTTATACTTTTCCAATTCACTCATTAGATCCTCAATCTGTTTCTTAAAATTTTCCTTCTCTGTTTTTAAAGTCTGGATTTGCCCTTCCATACCAGACAGCTCAATTGTCATGTTTTCCAGATTACATCAAAGTTCAAGAATCTCATTCCTCTTTACATGATGAAGTTCCAACAGTTCATCAGTTTCATTATATCAGTACATCATTTTTAATTCGACATTCAACCAACGGTTCCTTTTTCTCTTCAAGGCATTTTCCAGGAGACTTAATAGTGACTTCTGATACTTGAAGTTTATCAAGTTTAAATTGAAGATCCATCTTTGTTGAATTCACTTCTCCAAGTTTATCATTTAGACATTTCAAGTCCTCTTTCAAATGTTCTACATTTTGTGACCGGATCTCAAGTGTTCTCACCAGTTCATGTTTTTCACTAACAAACTCATCTTTCATGTGTGAAAGTTGGTTCTCTACACTAATCAGATTTCATTTCCATTGCTCATTATCAGCATTAAACTTTTTTTGTTTGGCCACAGTAATTTTTAGAAGTTTGACAAGATCAGCATGATCAAGCACCTGCTGCAACACAACCATCACTGTTACTGTCAACGCTAGCCAAATCATTACCCAATATAAAGTCTATCACTTCGATAAGTAAATTAGGAAAAATTCCCACTCTAACAATTCCGTTTACTAAGTCATTTCGTAAATTGAGTTCACACAAGTGAGCAGGTTCATGAATCCCATTAATACCCCCTATTAATACTATTTCCTTCATCAAACCATCTTGAACACAAATTGCATCATTAGCCACCATCAATGCCTGAACTGCCCCAGTGTGTCTCAAAATAATGGCCCGTAACTTCCAAGGTCCCCAGCATTGGCTTTGAGGGTTCCTCTTAGAACTTCAAAGGTCAGGGGTTGCATAGCAATTGTCCGGGAGTGCAAACTTCCTCTGAGCAATTGCCCTGCTCTAGCAACCATCCAAAAATGCAATTTAAATCGCAAACTTCGGATGCTTCAGGTTGTGTTACACAAATAGTTACTCAGAAAAAGCTGGAAGAATTAAAACGCTTTCTAACTTCTGTGTAACTATTGTAAAGACCGTGATCCTCCAATGGGACTCAGCCCACACTCCTGACCCCCCAGTGGTCTCCCCCCATTACCGACTACTACCCCCACATGGTATTCCCCCCCAACTACTTCTTGTGTTCTCCCTGACCCAGCCCAATTCTATTTCCCCCGCCCAGAAGACCCCATCCCACACCCTCATAGGCCCGACACCTCCCCGAACCGATACTACCCCATTCTCCACCCCTCCCGACCCAGCCGGAACTCCCATCTCGACCTCTGACACCTCCCCACAGTCCCCCCGATATGTGAACCCCACAACCCAGCCGATATCCGACCCCCCCCCAACAATATCTGCCCCCCCCTCAATGTCCATGCCCCCATCTGATGTCTGACTGCCCCCCACCCCTCTGGTGTCCTAGCCCTCTTCCCTGTGCCTAGTTCCCACTTGATGTCCCACCTCCTCCCCACCGATGTTCCACCTCTCCATTCCCCCCATCCCCCACCCTGATGCCCTGTCCCCCAACCCCCTGATGTCCAATACCCCCTGATGTCCAACGCCCCCTGATTCCGACACCTCGATCCCCACCAACCTCTGATCCCCTAAACCCTCCAAGTCCTATCCACTTTACCTTCTCCCTGGCCTGTCAATTTCAATGGGACCTTTAAACTTATCTGGTTTGTGGCAGCTAGTGCTGTAAAAAAGGGGCATGTTCTTCTTCGATCCAACTCTGCTAGACTGCGACGCTGGACTTCGGAGACAGCTGTGCTGACTGGATGGTGCCCGTCCTGAGTCGGAAGGACAAGATGGGCATAGAATAAATTTCCCATAAATAATTGGGTGTGGAGTGGTAATCCAACGCTGATTGCCACTCTAAGGAAGTTATGGCCCATTAATTTGTTTACTTGTTTTGTTGGGCAAGTAAGGAAACCCTTCTACATTTGAGACAAAACCTCTTAAACCTCCAGCAACCTGACTCACTTTGGCAGTGGTGAAGGACTATCCTTATCTGCTTTTCCAATTCTATTAGGTTACGAGGGAACACGTAATTGTACCATTAGTATGGTACAATTAACATCCATTTCCTTTTCTGGTACTGTCATTTCTAAAGACTCCTTTAATATTCTCATTACTGCCACTGGTTTATCATCCAGTTTCCAATAATGGGCTTTGAGATGTCATGTCTTATGGCAATAGAAGCATTCCGGTTTATTTGCATCCCTTTTATTCTCTAAACTATAATTTCTATTGACTGGAACAGCTTCTCCCTTCTCCATAAAGCTAGACTCTTTCCTGTTCCTCCAGTGCTCCTGGTGGCTTACAAATTAAGATCTACTAGCCCCTGGCTGCATATGTGATATAGCATACCTATCTGCCAGAACTGTTGCTTTCTGTTCCTTAGAAACCTTAAGGTATTCCAGGTGTGACCTAATAATTATTGGGGTGCCATTTCAAAATTCTTCTAGTATCATTAGCTCCCTCACATTCTTAAATTTTTGTTCCAACTTTAGGGATTGAAACCACCAGCCCCACAACATTTCTGTCTCCCTGGCAAATTCTACAAATGTTTCATTCGGTCTTTTCTTTAAAGTCTAAAATTTCAAATGATGTGCTTCGGGTCAGGCTCGTAAGCATTGAGCACTGCAGTTTTAACTAACTCATAATCTGAAAATTGTTCTTTTGAAAGGCTAGAATATACATCCATAGCCTTCCTGACCAAAACACTCTGCAAAATGAGAGTCTATGTGTCTTTTGGCCATTCTAGCTTTGTAGCCACCTTTTCAAATGAGATAAAATATCTCTCAACTCCATCTTCTGTGAATTTAGGCAATAGATGTAGACTCTTATATCAAAACTCAGAATGGGACTCGATTCCTTATCCGATCTACTAGACTCCCTTTCACCCAGTAACTTAAGTTTTTCTCTAGCCAGTTCATGCTGTCTGATTTCTTTCTTCCTCTGGAGTTCAAGTTCAAGTTTTCGCATTTATATTTCTTCTTCCAGTTCAAACTTTTTTGCTTCTCTTTCCTTTTCTTTCACCTCTTTTTCTCTTTCTATCTCAAGCTGCTTCATCTGCAACTGAATTCTAATTAACTCAACTGAATCGCCATCCGGATTAACTTTTTCTTCTTCCAGTCCCAGATGCTTTGCTATTACCTCAAGTATTTCTGCTTCCTTAGCCCTTGTTTTTAAATCTAACTCCTACTTTTTTCTGCTAATGCATTTTAATTGTTGCAAATCACTCACTTCCTTCTCCAGAAAATTGACAAAGCCATTCTGCTTTTCAATCAGTATAATAACGTTCACAATGGAAATCTTATCAACCTTAACCTCAACAAGTACCAGCACTCATATTTATCTGTGGATTTGAAATCCTGCAAGAGCCCCCAATTTATGTTATGATCCTTAGGCAGATCCCCAAGTAAGATCTGACTGGGGACAAATAACGTTTGTTTAAAGTGGACAAAGCTTGATATTCAAGGCACTTGCTCAGCAGAGAAAACCACAAGATTCCATGGGTTTTGAACAAACAAAGTTAAACTTTACGATACAAGTTCAGAAAGATAAAATAATTTACAATATCTATATTATACTTTAACATTCTGGATTAGTATGAAGTACATGTGAATTAACATGCAAACTGTGGTCAAATACACCACGCTGCACAATAAATGGTAGATACAACCGAGACGGAATCCATGGATTTCTCAGTAAGCCGCTCAGACACCGTAGGTGGAGTGGCAATCACAGTTGAATTTCCACCCTGCTCCTAGTTACTTATGCTGAACTGCAGCTACACCTTTCTTGCCTGACCTTCCAACTCGGTCTGGGTGAGGAAGGTGCCATGCAGCAGATTCCAGAGGCCTTGTGTCGCGAGCAGCTGAGTTGGAGGTACTGAAGCTACACCTCTATTTTTATGGCACTAGCTGCCGTAAAGCAGGTAGGTTTAAAGGTCCAGTGACTTTGAGAAGCCAGGAAGATGGGCAGCAGATAGATGGGAACTCCCCTACCTGGAAGTTCCCCTCCAAGCCACTCACCACCCTGACTTGGAAATATATCACTGTTCCTTCACGTCGCTGAGTCAAAATCCTGGAACTCCCTCCCTAACAGCAGTCCCTAACACACATCACAGGGACTGCAGCAGTTCAAGAAGGCAGCTCACCACCACTTTCTCAAGGGCAACTAGGGATGGAAAATAAATGCTGGCCTAGCCAACGATCCCCACATCCCATAAATGAATTTTTAAAAGATCATAAGTAGTCAGGATTGGGGGAGGGTAGGTGAATAGGGTTGGGGGTAGGGTGGTGAGTGGGGAGTCAGGTAGTTGGGTGGTGGTCAGTGAAGGGTTTGGGCAGTCAGTGAGGTTTGTGGGGAGGATAGTCAGGGGTTGCGGGAGTAGTTGGTGCGTGAGGAGGGCAGTCATGGGGAAGATGTGTAGTGGGGGGTCGGTTGGGGAGAGTTGTTGGGTGGTTGCAGAGTGTAGACGGAGGCTGGGGAGTGTAGTCAGGGAGTGGGGAAGGAAGTCGGGGGGTTGCAGTTGTAGTCGGGGGTGGGAAGGGTAGTTGGGGGGTGGTCATTTGTGGGGTGTAGTCAGGGAGTGGGGAGGGTAGATGGGGGTTGTGAGTGTAGTCACAGAGTTGGGATGGGTAATCAGGGTTGGCGGTGCAGTCTGGCAGGGCAGTCGGTGGAGAGGGTGGAGTCGGGGTGTGGGGTTGCAGCCTGGGAACGGGGAGGGCAGTTGGGGTCGGGAGGGCAGTCGGGGAGGGGGTGCCAATCCGTGGGTGGGGGGGTGTAGTCGAGGGATGGGGAGGGTAGCCTACGGCTAGGAAGGGAAGTAAAGGGTGATGGTGTAGTCGGGGATTGGGTTAGGCAATCGGGAAGGGAATGTAGTCAGGGGGTGGGGAGGGTAGTCTGCGACTGGGATAGACAGTCGGGTGGGGGTGTAGTAAGGGTTTGGGGATGTTGTTGGAGAGTGGGGAGGGCAGTCAGTGTTTGGGGAGGGCAGTTGGGGTTGAGTGGGTAGTTTGGGGGGGCCTGAGGGGTAGTTGAGGATGGGTAGGCATTAGTGGACATAATCAGGGGTCTCATAGAGAGTTGGGGAGTGGGGTAAGTCCCATTGGGGTCCAAGTGAGTCAGCACTATAGTTACCCAGAAGTTAGAAGTGGTTTTAATTCTAAAGTTTTCTGGGTAACTATTACTGTAAGGCGGTAAGAACCATCCAAATTTTGAGATTTAAATTAGCGTTTCAGATGGTTTTCATTGCAGACCAGTTGCCCATCAGAAGTTTGAACTTCATGGGCAATTGTCATGTAATCCTTCCGGGGTGGGGTGATGGGGAGGAGCCCAATGCATTTTTGGGGTGCCCTCTGGATACAGTGCCCCATAGCTTGGAAGTGAGTCAACCAACCTCACTAAAACTCCATCTCTCTCATGAGGGTTTCCAATCTTCACATTTGGAAATCTTGTTTAACAAATGCAGGGCACGGGCCCAATCTGCAGTTTGGTGGCCAAGCATTTCAAGGGAGATTGAGGACATGATAGCAAACTTCCAGGTGTGTGCGTGACACAGACAGGACCAGAGGGAGCCCCTTATTCTCACACATTTCCCAAACAGGCTGTGGTTGGGCATCAATTTATTCATCTTCAATGGCAAATCCTCCCACGTTGTGGTGGACAACTTCTCCCAATGGATTGAGGCGAGGCTATTGTACATGACAACCACAGAGATGGTGGTGAGAGTGTTGCAGATGTTCACAAACCATGGCATCCTGGATCAGATAGTGTCAGAGAACTGTCCACAATTTGCAAATGAATACTTTACCCAATGTGCTATTTATACAAAGGTAGAAAGCTTGAAGACATCAGCAGCAGAGGTGTGTTCTGCCCACAGGTAAAAATGAAGCTGAATCATATGACAAACTTCCCTACTAGTGATGGCATGCTGCATATTACATTAATAGGTTCAATCATTCTTTTTTCTTGATCTGTTGTGCCTCTTTTTTCATTAATCATGGGATGTGGGCATCACTGGCTTGGCCAGCTTTTATTGCCCATCCCTAATTTCCCTTGCTCAGAGGGCATTTAGGAGCCAACCATACTGCTGTGGGGGTGGAGGCACATGTAGGCCAGAGTAAGGACAGCAGGTTTCCTTCCCTAAAGGACATTAGGGAACCAGATGGGTTTTTACAACAATCAGCAATGGTTTCATGGTCATCATTAGACTTTTAATTCCAGATCTTCATTATTAAATTCAAATTCCATCATCTGCCATGGCAGCACTCGAACTCTGATCCCCAGAATATTACCCTGGGTCTCTGTATTACCAGTCCAGTGACAATACCACTATGCCATCGCCTCCCCTCGGCATGCATGTTTTTCACATCTCCCTTATCTCAATGGCACATTTAAACAAAGGTATCCTGTTTTTCTACTATTGTTTAGCACTGTGGTTTTTTAAAATTGCAATGGGGCTTTGCAGCTCAAAGACCTGGACAGATGTTCAATCATAGGCATCTCTTTAAAAATCTTCCATTCTTCTACAACATAGGTAGTTAAGTTTCTGCCCAAGTGTGCAGTTGGCCCTCAAGTTTAAAAAGTTCCTCATGCAACCGTATTTCTGAAATGGCATAGGTTATCATATCAATGTAGGCATTAAGACAAATATTACTTAAATGAGTAAAAAGATTATTTGTAAATAAATCAACCCATGGTAATCTTACAGAATGGGGAGAGAGAAAGAAACGAGCTGAATGGTACAATTTTAAATGGACTGCAAGGTGGGGGTGATTCTGCACAAATCTGTGAAGGTGGCAGAACAGATTCACAAAGGAGTTAATAAAGCATAAGGAATCCTGGGCTTTTTAGAGGTATTGAATACAAAAGCCAGGATGTCATGCTAAGCCTATGTACAATACAAATACAGACATGAAGGCTTTGGAGAAGGTACAGAAGAGATTTACAAGGATAGGTCTGGAGATCTATTGATTGATTGAGAAACTGCAGCCATGTGGATAGACTGGAAAAACTGGGGTTGTTCTTCTTAAACTAGAAAAGGCTAGAAACTGATTTGATTGAAGTGTTTAAAGTCACAAAGGCTTCAGATATAGTAAATAAAGGTAAATTGTTTCCAATGGCTTCCAGCACCGTACCAACTCCCAAAGATACCCACAATCAAACAGGGAGGCATAAAGAAGGGTCCTGAGGAAAAGCAACTTCCCAACAGCAATTTTAACCTATAGGCCCACTTCCATCACAACGTTGCTTAGCCCCATCTGAACTCCTGATGGGCAGAAACTCCCAGTCCTGCCAAAGAAACTAATACCAGGATTGGCAGCCAAAGATTACCAAAACATTCAGGGCCAAGAATGGTCCTACAGGCAGAAGCAGGCTTCTGCCTACAACAAAAAATACCACAAACAACACCTGCCACATTTATACAAGGACAACAGAGTCTGGATTAAGAACCTTGGTGGGTGTTATTGTCCAGAGAGACAATGACCAGCCACAGCCATATCTTGTCAGTACTCCGGAAGGTACAGTCAGAAGGAACAGGAGGAGCCCCCTCCTCATTCCTTAAGGTGATCCTCCGACTGCACATTGGAGAGAAATTGAAAAAGACCAAACGTCAGAATGACCACATCCAAATCTGCCTTCTCTTCATCAAGGTTTACCCAGTACAGCAAAGTCTACTACTCCTCCAACTATAGTAAAGACAAGATCTGGAAGAGTTAGAAAGTCTCCAAACCACCTGAACCTGTAAACATAGAGACTTGAGGGAGGGGCAGTGATGGTGGTGAAGGGGTAATAGAAATAATGTAAATATATTGAGTAAACAAGAATGCATTGTAAATACATTGAATAAAGATTTTGGGGGGGGTGGGGGTGGGAGTTGGGGGATGGGATGGTGTGGCAAAGAAAGGGCTAACATGAGACTGGTACAGTACTGCCCGGAGTGTGATATAAAGGGACACATGTCCTGAGTCTAGGGGGCAGTCTTGTACTGGACAAAGTGTAGAGGCAAGCATAGAGACAGCTCCTTGATTCAATCTTATACTGTACATATGTGTACAGTTACAGGTAGTTAATAAACACTTACTGCTAAACCATACAAAGCTCAGAACCTCTTCATGAGACCTACCAAACTACACACAACATTTTACAACAAGGACAATCCATTAGTTTTATGATGATTATTAATGAGATTTTAATCATTTCTAAAATTAAATTTAAATTCCCCCAGCTGTTATGGTGGGGTTTGAACTTGCTGCCAGAATAAATTTTCCTGGGCCCCTGCACCCAAAAAATTGCAACTATGCGACTGTCTATGGACAGATATTAGTGACTGCCAGCTGTATCGAGAGGTTGGGGTCCGCTGGCTGTGTGTAGAATTCTGATCAGAGACTTCTCAGCAACTCTGCGTCCAGACAGTGGAATGTCAGAAGCCAATATTGGACTGCAGGAATATGGAGTTCTTGAAAATTAGACAGAAGCCAAACCATGGGACCACTTCCTGAGGGACGCTACCAGTCAGTCTAACTGCAGCAGAATGTGGTGACCAGCTTCTTGGCCTCGTGTCTAAAGCATGAAATTACCACTCCCTGCAAGACAGACTGGATCCTTTCTCCCCATGCCTGAGTACCCCATACATGCAGTTCATGGAGTTCCCCAGAATCCCCAGCATGTATCAAAAGCTTCTGGGCACATTCTAACATCTCGTTCTCAGAAATCCTAGATGCTTTAAAGGCTGGAGCTGGGAGTACAGATCCATAGCCTCAACAGATTCTGATGGAGGTGGCCTCACCCTGAGGTGATTTGTCTCTCCCCCGTGCAGGCTCTCTGCTCAATCACCTCAGTTAGTCCCACTCCTCTGCCTTCTGCCTGTATTCCTGTAAGTTTTTTTTCTTTAATGTGCTTATTCCCGTTATTTGCTCCAATTCCCTTCTGACACCCATAATTGAATCTGCCTCCACCATACTCTTGGGCAGTACATTCCAGAACCTTACCACTCTCTGCTTAAAAATATTTTTCTTCATGTTGCCATTGGTTCTTTTCCCAATCATCTTAACTCAGCTTGTTAAGGTATACAGCCTTTCTACCAATAGGAACAGTTTCTTCCTATCTGCCCTGTCCAAACTCCTCATGATCTTGAACTCCACTATTAAATCTCCTCTCAACCTTCACTTCTCCGAGAAGAGCCTTAGTTTCTCCAATCCACCGACATAACAGAAGTCCCTCATCCCAGGAACCGCTCTCGTAAAGCTTTTCTGTACCCACTCTACAGCCTTCACACCCTTCCTAAACTGAGGTGCCCAGAATTGGACACAATACTGTAGTTGAGGATCAAACAGTGTTTTATAAAGGTTTATCATAACTACCTTATCTTTGTGGTCTATGCCTCTATTTATAAATACCAGTGCACTGCTTTTTTGTGAATGTTCTCAACCGTCCCTGCCATCTTCATTGATTTATGTACAAATGACTTTAGTTCTAGTTTTTCCTGCACCCTCTTTAGAATTGTATTTTTCATCTTGTATTGGCTGCCCCGCTCTTCTCACCAAAATGTATCACTTCACACTTCCCTACATCAAATTTCATTGAGCGTACACATTCTACCAGCCTATATCTGTCCTCTTGAAGTCTAAAAGTATCATAGAGTCAAGAGGGTAATAGAGTCATGACAGCACAGAATGAGGCCACTTGACCTATCAAGTCCATGCCAGTTCACTGTAGAACAATCCAGTCAGTCACATTTCCCCCATTCTACCCCTGCAACCCCGAAAGTTTATTTCTGTTAAGCACCCATCCAATTTATTTTTATAATCAATGACTATCTTTGTTTCCACCCTCATAGACAGTTCCAGCCCATTACCACTCACTGCATTAAAAATTTCTTCCTTGCATCTCTTGCCCAAAACCTCAAATCCGTGTCCTCTAATCGTTGTACCATCAACTATTGGGAACAGATTTTTTTTGCCTTGGTGTTCACTAAGGAAATGAATGCTGACAAAATATCAGTAGAAGTGGAGATGGTAGAATGATGGGGTGAGAATTGATAGAGAGGATGTACTGGAAAGGATGTGGATAAGTTATCTGGTTCGGTTGGCTTGCATCCCAGATTGTTAAAGGAAATGGGAGTGATGATAGTTGATGCAATTTCCATAATCTTTCAACTTCCCTAGATACAAGGCAAGAGATGCCAAAGGATTGGTGAGTAGATTGTGATACTCAAATTCAGGAAAGGGTGTTACGATATTCACAGTTGCTACTGACCAATCAGTTTAATATTAATAACAAAAACAAAAACAGAATTACCTGGAAAAACTCAGCAGGTCTGGCAGCATCAGCTTCCGCCGATGCTGCCAGACCTGCTGAGTTTTTCCAAGTAATTCTGTTTTTGTTTTGGATTTCCAGCATCCGCAGTTTTTTTGTTTTTATCTCTGTGTTTAATATTAATGTTGGCTAAGAATTTAGAAACAATAAACAGGGATAAAGAGTTAACAGGCACTTGGAGAGTCTTCTGTTAATTAAGAAGAGTCAGTGTGGATTTGTAAAAGGCAAACCATGTTTGACTAATCCAATTAGAGATCCAATAGAGATTGGATAGTTAACACAGTTAGCATTGAGATTTTTAACAACAGTGGCTCTGAAGAAGGGTCATGTGGACTCGAAACGTTAACTCTGTTCCTCTTTCCACAGATGCTGCTAGACCTGCTGAGTTTTTCCAGCATTTGCTGTTTTTGTTTCAGATTTCCAGCATCCGCAGTATTTTGCTATTATTTCATTGAGTTTTTCAAACCTTGTTGTATGCATTCACATTTGTTTTCTTTCAATCTAGAGATCGGAAAGTTGTGGGAGATGCAGAAGGAGCTCAGCAATATGCATCTACAGCCCGAGCGCTCAACATTGCAGCCACAGCATTGAGTATTATAGTCTTCCTAATTTTCACTGTGATGGCATTCGCTGGTATGTTTCATAAAACAGTAAGATAATTACCCTGGAGTTTTGATTTGAAGTGATATCGGCAGTGCCTCATTGTCCATGGCCAGAGCTGTTTTGTGACCAAACTCTTTTCGATACACCCTTTGTCTATTATTGTTTATTTTTATCTATAATGTTCATCTAGTGCTGGAATGTTTAACATGATCATCCAGCAGCCCTACAGATTAATTTTCTCTAAAATTTGGCCAAGGTGTGGCCTTGATTGTATTAGTAAAGCAATTGATGACAAATCTGAGGACTCTTGGAGTTTAATGGCAATCTTCCTGCATTCAACTATAAACATTTCTTTTTGATAGTAGAAAAAATCTCGTACGAACAACCACATTGTATTGGATGGATTTATGGTTAATTGTACCATGTAGAGCAGTTGTTTCACGGCAGCAATGTACTTTGTTATGAGAAACAGTAAGTGCTAAACTTGATTTGTAGGGTGTCAGTCAGTGGCACATCCAGATTCTGCTAATTAAACTTAGGAGTTGCCTTTATATATCCTGGGGGTAAGGGATTAGAGCTTTGAATTGGTCTGCTCAATAAATCAATTAACTGAGTGTAGAGATGAGAGAAACTTCTCTCCTTGGAGGTTACAGGGCTCCCGGTAGACACAGTGAATCATGAGAGGAAGTTATCACTGCCATGTGGGACAATCTGGATGACCTGCTGGTCTTTTCCTGTCTAATATGTGAAACAGATCTGAACAGTTTTTATTATTGCAAGGAGGCTTAAGAAATTTGACTTTGGTGCTCCAGATCTAAGGGGTTTTGATATCTTCTCTGTTTCATTTCCACTCAGCAGTGAGACTGTAACTATGCAGCAAAATCTGTAATGTCCACCTTTTGTTCTGTCTGGCTCTGAGACCCAGAGTTGCCCGATCTGACTGAAGACAACTGTGGAGATTTGATAATTGGACATCCTGCCCAATTTGCATTAGTCGCTGTCGAGAGACAAGCTGAAGGATAGAGGTCATCGGTGATTGTTGGGGGGCAGGGGTAGGGGAGAGAAATGGTGAGAATCTGGGGTGGAGAAGGGGATAAACCCAGGGCTGGGAAGAGGGGGAGAAACTGAGGGCAACAGAAGGATTTGCAGACAGGGAACCAAAGGTGGGAAGAACCGTTGGACAGAGCATTAAGCAAGAAATTATTGGAGCGTGTAACAAAGGCAATGCAATCATTGTGGGGCTTTAATCTTCATACAGACTGGACAAATCAATTAAGCAATGGTGATCTGGAAGATTAGTTTGTAGAATGCTTCCAGTTTCCTGGAACAATAGGGATTAAGCTATTTTAGACCTAGTATTGTGCAATTCATTCATCCATATGTGCCCTGTTGAAGGCAGGTCTTTGGCTCATTGTCTGCTGATGCTTCATCCTGAGCTGTTTTCTTGGCATTTTTGTCAATGGTGGTTTGCCATAGCCTTCAACTCTCAGGGGCAGGGCAAGGAAGCAGGTCCCACCTCGGTGGAGCAGGAAGCAAACCCTGTTGGTGTTATCCTGAACCACACATTCACCATCTAGCCAAGTGAGCTAACCGGCTCCCCTATTATGGAATTATGCAAAGTTAATTAATAATCTCATAGTAAAATATTGGCTGAGCAAAAGCGAACATAACACTAAGATAAAAACAAAAAACTGCGGATGCTGGAAATCCAAAACAAAAACAGAATTACCTGGAAAAACTCAGCAGGTCTGGCAGCATCGGCGGAGAAGAAAAGAGTTGACGTTTCGAGTCCTCATGACCCTTCGACAGAACTTGCGTTCGAGTCCAAGAAAGAGTTGAAATATAAGCTGGTTTAAGGTGTGTGTGTGGGGGGCGGAGAGATAGAGAGACAAAGAGGTGGAGGGGGGGGTGGTGGGGGTGTGTGGTTGTAGGGACAAACAAGCAGTGATAGAAGCAGATCATCAAAAGATGTCAACGACAATAGTACAATAGAACACATAGGTGTTAAAATTAAAGTTGGTGATATTATCTAAACGAATGTGCTAATTAAGAATGGATGGTAGGGCACTCAAGGTATAGCTCTAGTGGGTTTTTTTTTATATATAATGGAAATAGGTGGGAAAAGGAAAATCTTTATAATTTATTGGAAAAAAAAAGGGAAGGGGGAAACAGAAAGGGGGTGGGGATGGGGGAGGGAGCTTACGACCTAAAGTTGTTGAATTCAATATTCAGTCCAGAAGGCTGTAAAGTCCCTAGTCGGAAGATGAGGTGTTGTTCCTCCAGTTTGCGTTGGGCTTCACTGGAACAATGCAGCAAGCCAAGGACAGACATGTGAGCAAGAGAGCAGGGTGGAGTGTTGAAATGGCAAGCGACAGGGAGGTTTGGGTCATTCTTGCGGACAGACCGCAGGTGTTCTGCAAAGCGGTCGCCCAGTTTACGTTTGGTCTCTCCAATGTAGAGGAGACCACATTGGGAGCAACGGATGCAGTAGACTAAGTTGGGGGAAATGCAAGTGAAATGCTGCTTCACTTGAAAGGAGTGTTTGGGTCCTTGGACGGTGAGGAGAGAGGAAGTGAAGGGGCAGGTATTGCATTTTTTGCGTGGGCATGAGGTGGTGCCATAGGAGGGGGTTGAGGAGTAGGGGGTGATGGAGGAGTGGACCAGGGTGTCCCAGAGGGAGTGATCCCTACGGAATGCCGATAGGGTGGGTGAAGGGAAGATGTGTTTGGTGGTGGCATCATGCTGGAGTTGGCGGAAATGGCGGAGGATGATCCTTTGAATGTGGAGGCTGGTGGGGTGATAAGTGAGGACAAGGGGGACCCTATCATGTTTCTGGGAGGGAGGAGAAGGCGTGAGGGCGGATGCGCGGGAGATGGGCTGGACACGGTTGAGGGCCCTGTCAACGACCGTGGGTGGAAAACCTCGGTTAAGGAAGAAGGAGGACATGTCAGAGGAACTGTTTTTGAATGTAGCATCATCGGAACAGATGCGACGGAGGCGAAGGAATTGAGAGAATGGGATGGAGTCCTTACAGGAAGCAGGGTGTGAGGAGCTGTAGTCGAGATAGCTGTGGGAGTCGGTGGGTTTGTAATGGATGTTGGTGGACAGTCTATCACCAGAGATTGAGACAGAGAGGTCAAGGAAGGGAAGGGAAGTGTCAGAGATGGACCACGTGAAAATGATGGAGGGGTGGAGATTGGCAGCAAAATTAATAAATTTTTCCAAGTCCTGACGAGAGCATGGAGCTTGCTGCTTCATGCTCTCGTCAGGACTTGGAAAAATTTATTAATTTTGCTGCCAATCTCCACCCCTCCATCATTTTCACGTGGTCCATCTCTGACACTTCCCTTCCCTTCCTTGACCTCTCTGTCTCAATCTCTGGTGATAGACTGTCCACCAACATCCATTACAAACCCACCGACTCCCACAGCTATCTCGACTACAGCTCCTCACACCCTGCTTCCTGCAAGGTCTCCATCCCATTCTCTCAATTCCTTCGCCTCCGTCGCATCTGTTCCGATGATGCTACATTCAAAAACAGTTCCTCTGACATGTCCTCCTTCTTCCTTAACCGAGGTTTTCCACCCACGGTCGTTGACAGGGCCCTCAACCGTGTCCGGCCCATCTCCCGCGCATCCGCCCTCACGCCTTCTCCTCCCTCCCAGAAACATGATAGGGTCCCCCTTGTCCTCACTTATCACCCCACCAGCCTCCACATTCAAAGGATCATCCTCCGCCATTTCCGCCAACTCCAGCATGATGCCACCACCAAACACATCTTCCCTTCACCCACCCTATCGGCATTCCGTAGGGATCACTCCCTCTGGGACACCCTGGTCCACTCCTCCATCACCCCCTACTCCTCAACCCCCTCCTATGGCACCACCCCATGCCCACGCAAAAAATGCAATACCTGCCCCTTCACTTCCTCTCTCCTCACCGTCCAAGGACCCAAACACTCCTTTCAAGTGAAGCAGCATTTCACTTGCATTTCCCCCAACTTAGTCTACTGCATCCGTTGCTCCCAATGTGGTCTCCTCTACATTGGAGAGACCAAACGTAAACTGGGCGACCGCTTTGCAGAACACCTGCGGTCTGTCCGCAAGAATGACCCAAACCTCCCTGTCGCTTGCCATTTCAACACTCCACCCTGCTCTCTTGCTCACATGTCTGTCCTTGGCTTGCTGCATTGTTCCAGTGAAGCCCAACGCAAACTGGAGGAACAACATCTCATCTTCCGACTAGGGACTTTACAGCCTTCTGGACTGAATATTGAATTCAACAACTTTAGGTCGTGAGCTCCCTCCCCCATCCCCACCCCCTTTCTGTTTCCCCCTTCCCTTTTTTTTTCCAATAAATTATAAAGATTTTCCTTTTCCCACCTATTTCCATTATATATATAAAAAAAACCCACTAGAGCTATACCTTGAGTGCCCTACCATCCATTCTTAATTAGCACATTCGTTTAGATAATATCACCAACTTTAATTTTAACACCTATGTGTTCTATTGTACTATTGTCGTTGACATCTTTTGATGATCTGCTTCTATCACTGCTTGTTTGTCCCTACAACCACACACCCCCACCACCCCCCCCTCCACCTCTTTGTCTCTCTATCTCTCCGCCCCCCACACACACACCTTAAACCAGCTTATATTTCAACTCTTTCTTGGACTCGAACGCAAGTTCTGTCGAAGGGTCATGAGGACTCAAAACGTCAACTCTTTTCTTCTCCGCCGATGCTGCCAGACCTGCTGAGTTTTTCCAGGTAATTCTGTTTTTGTTAGCGATCATAACACAATTGAATTGCGTATGAAGTTTGAAATAACACTCCAATCACAAATAAGAAGGTTAAGTTTAACAAAGGCAATCACATAGGTATGAAGGGAGAGCTGGCTAAGGTTCATTGGACAAATAGGCTAAAAGACATGGTAGTAAATAAACAGTGGGAAGCATTTAAACAATTCAAAATGTTCAACAAAAATATATTCCATTGAAAAACAAAAACATAGCAAGGAAAATCCATCCGTGATTTACTAAGGAAGTTAAGGTTAGTATTAGATTAAAAGAAGAGGCTTGTAATGTTGAAAAGCATATTTGTCCAACTGAGTATTGGGAGTGTTTTAGAAACCAGCAAAGAGGCACCAAAGGGTTGATCAAAAAGACAAAAATAGCATATGAGAGTAAACCATCCAGAAATATAAAAACAAATTATAAGAACTTTTACAAGTATTTAAAAAGGAGAGTAGCTTTGAAGCCTTAGAAGCCATGACAAGCAAAATTATTACAGGGAATGAGAAAATGGCAGTAGAAGACAGAAGTTACATACCAGAAATAGAGGGTAAATTGGGAGCTAAAAGGAGTGAGGAAATTGAAATAATTAACAGCCACAGAGAAAAAAGTACTGGAAAAATTGAAGGGACTAAAATCCAAAAATCCACAGGACCTGATAACCTATATCCTAGTGTTTTAAAAGACGCAACTGCAGAGATAGTGGATGTGCTTATCATTTTCCAAAATTTCCTGGACTCTGGAATGGCCCCAGCAGATTGGAAGTTAGCAAATGTAACACTGCTACTCAACAAAGGAGGGAGAGAGAAAACAAGGAAGTTACAAGCCTGTTAGCCTGCCATCAGTCATTGAGAAAGTGCTGGAATCTATTATTAAGGAAGTCTTAACAATAAACTTAGAAATTCATAAAATGATTAAACAAAGTCAACTTGGCTTTAACATAAGGGAAATGGTGTTTGATAACTTTATTACAGCTCTCTGAGGATGTAACCGCAGGGTAGGAAAAGGGGGACCAATTCAAGTAGTATATATGTATTTCCAAAGGGCATTCAAAAAGGAGTCACACAAAAGGTTAATATGCAAGAAAAGGGCTGAGGGCATCGGACACAATATATTTACATGGATTGAGCATTGGCTATTGGACAGGAAACAAAGAGTAAGAATAAACAGGGTATTTTCAAGTTGATGGGCTGTAATTAGTGGAGTACCATATGGATCAGTGCTGGGATCTCCACAATTAACAATCTGTATTAATGACTTAGCCAAAGAGATAAGGAGTAATAAATCTACATTTGCTAATGATACAAAGATAGCTGGGAATGCAAGTTGTGAGGAGACACAAAGAGGCAGCAAAGAGATGCAACAAAAGCAAAATACTGCAGATGCTGGAAATCTGAAATAAAAACAAAAATGCTGGGAATACTCAACAGGCCTGGCAGGATTTGTGGATAGAGAAAGATAATGCATGTTTTAGGCCATTAACTCTGTCTCTCTCTCCACAGATGCTGCCAAACCTGCTGCATATTTCCTGTAAAGAGATATAGACAATTTAACTGAGTGGGAAACAAGGTGGCAGATGGAGGATAATGTGGGGAACTGTGAGGTTATTTACGTTGGCTGAAAGAATAGAAAAATAGAATATTGTTTTAAAAAGGCATGAAATTTGTAAATGTTGATGTTCAAAGGTACTGGGGTGTGCTCATAATGGAACACAGAAAATTATCATGCAGGTACAGTAAGCAATTAGGCCTTTATTGCAAATTTTGAGTGGAAGAATAAAGAAGCCTTGTTACAACGGTACAGGGCTTTGGTGAGACCACACCTAGAGCACTTTACACAGTTTTTTCTTCATATTTAAGGAAGGATATACTGGCATTGGAGGCAGTACAGGGAAGGTTCACTAGATTGGTCCCTGAGATTGTGGTCTATGATCATAGGCTGAGTAAATTGGGTCTATATGCTCTGGAGTTTAGAAGAGTGACAGGTGATTTCATTGAAATGTTCAAGATTTGGAATGGGGCTGACAGGGTAGATACTGAGAGGTTGTTTCTCCTGCCTTGTGGAACTTAGAACAAGGGGGAAACAGTCTTCGGATAAGGGGTTGATTATGAGATGAGGAGAAATTTCTTTACACAAAGGGTTATGAATCTTTGGAGCGCTCTACTCCATTGTTGAATATATTTAAGTCTGAAACAGACAGATTTTTGGTATTTTAGGGAATCAAGGGATATGGGGAGCGAGTGGGAAGATGGAGTTGAAGCTGAAGATTAGCCATTATCTTATTGAATGGGAGAGCAGGCTTGAATCCTGTATCTTCTGTTCTTATTTTCTGATGTTCTTAGGTTCTACCAGTAACTCCCAGTAACTCCATGAAATTACACCATTAACCAATAGTAATACTGGTAAAATTTAAATTTCCCTCATCAATAACCCAATAACTTGCCGATAGAATGTGTGTTAGGTGTAACACCCCAACATCTTGACTTTATCTACTTGTATATTATCCTCCTTCTTCAGCAGTCTCTCAGCATTGAGGATGATTTGCTTCTACTCCAGTTCAGTGGGTCCTAAGATAGCTGATAAGCCCAATGCACAATTTGCAGTTTCTGCACATGTGAGGCAGGTGCTTCTTCAAGGGTTGGGTACAGTGGTGTTTTGCTGCTGGAATGCACCGGAGCATCGCTCCAGCACCTTTGATTTTAGGCAGACTTGAAAACTCAATGCAGCCCACCAAACCTGGACATTCGAGTGACCGATATTTGAAAAACTCTGGAAAGCTGCTCATCCAATCACAGACCTGGCAAATCAGAGCGAATCCAGCCTGTGATTGAATAAGCTGCAAAGAATGGGAAGGTAAGTATTGAAAGTAATTTTCAGGGCCCAGAATGCAAGGCACTGGAGCAGCAGTGTGGGGCCCCAGCAGCCAGCTGGAGCGGTGGCGTGGGGCCCAGGCAAGGCAACGGTGCGGGACCCAGGTGAGGCAGCTGGAGCGGCAGTGCAAGGCCCAGGTGAGGCAGCTGGAGCGGCAGTGCAAGGCCCAGGTGAGGCAGCTGGAGCGGCAGTGCAAGGCCCAGGTGAGGCAGCTGGAGCGGCAGTGCAAGGCCCAGGTGAGGCAACTGGAGCAGCAGAGCAAGGCCCAGGTGAGGCAGCTGGAGCAGCAGTGCAAGGCCCAGGTGAGGCAGCTGGAGCGGCAGTGCAAGGCTCAGGTGAGGCAGCTGGAGCGGCAGTGCAAGGCCCAGGTGAGGCAGCTGGAGCAGCAGTGCAAGGCTCAGGTGAGGCAGCTGGAGCGGCAGTGCAAGGTCCAGGTGAGGCAGCTGGAGCGGCAGTGCAAGGCCAGGTGAGGCAGCTGGAATGACTCAGCTAGTCCTGCTCCTCGACTTTTTCTCTGTAGCCAAGTAAAATGTTTTCTCTTCAGATAATTAGTCTGTTCCCTTTCAAAAGCCACAATTGAATCTGTCTCCACACGCTCAGGCAGTGCATTCCAGATCCAAACCACAGTTGTTTCTTTATATATAAGACCATAAGACGTCGGAGCAAAAGAAGTTGCATAACAAAGTTTTTCCTCATGCTGCTACAGCTTCTTTTGTTAATCACCTTAGGGTTTTCAAGCTTCTGCTTATGGCAGCAGTTTGTCTCCATTTACGCTCTCCAGACCCCTCATAGTTTTGAACATATCTAACAAATCTCCTCTCAACCTCCTCTTCTTCAAGGAGAACAGCCTCAGCTCCACCAATCTATCCACATAAGAAAAGTCTTTCATCCTCGGAACCATTCTTGGAATTCTTTCCTGCACCCTTTCTAAAACCTTCACATCCTCCCCATTGAGGCTGAACCAGTGTTTTATGAAGGTTCAAACTTACTTGCTTTTGTACTCTGTGGCCCTATGTATAAAATGCAGAATTGAATATAATTTATTAACTGCTTTCTCAACCTGTCCTGCCAACTTCAATGATTTATGCACATATACACCCAGGTCCTCTGCTCCTGCATTTCCTTTAGAATTGTTCCCTTTATTTTATGTCACCTCTCCTCGTTCTTCTGACAAAGATATATCAGTTCACATTTCTCTACATTAAATTTCATCTGCCAAGTGCCTGTCCATTCCACCAGCCTGTCTATATCCCCTTGAAATCTATCACTATCCTCCTCAAAGTTTACAATGGTCAGGATTTTGCCCGAGTCAGCAGGGCTTGGTGGGGGTGGATGGGAGCAGTTGGGGAGCTGACTGCCTGCGATCGGGGCCAGACTGCGATTTCATGTTTGTGGGCCAATTAAGGCCAGCCCAGTGTGGAACACGCGCTGCAGTGGTCAGTGCTGCCTGTGTGGGGGAGGGGGGTGGTGGGATGAGGACAAGCGCTCAAGCTCATTGCGTGCATGAAAATCTCCTGAGGCATAGAGTTGCCTTGGGGATAAAGATTTTAAGAAATAAAAATAAATATTTTAAAATGTTACAAAACATGTCTCCTCATGTGACTCTGTCACATAAGCAGGGACACGTTACAGAATCACAGAATCACACAGTGCAGAAGAGGCCTTTCGGCCCATCGAGTCTGCACCGACACATGAGAAACACCTGACCTACCTACCTAATCCCATTTACCAGGACTTGGCCCATAGCCTTGAATGTTATGACGTGCCAAGTGCTCATCCAGGTACTTTTTAAAGGATGTGAGGCAACCCACTTCCACCACCCTCCCAGGCAGCACATTCCAGACCGTCACCACTCTGGGTAAAAAAGTTTTTCTTCACATCCTCCCCTAAACCTGCTGCCCCTCACCTTGAACTTGTGTCCCCTCATGACTGACCCTTCAACTAAGGGGAACAGCTGCTCCCTATCCACCCTGTCCATGCCTCTCATAATCTTGTACACCTCGATCAGGTCGCCCCTCAGTCTTCTCTGCTCCAATGAAAACAACCCAAGTCTATCCAACCTCTCTTCATAACTTAAATGTTTAATCCCAGGCAACATCCTGGTGAATCTCCTCTGCACCCTCTCCAGTGCAATCACATCCTTCCTATAATGTGGTGGCCAGAACTGCACACAGTACTCCAGCTGTGGTCTCACCAAGGTTCTATACAACTCCAACATGACCTCCCTACTTTTGTAATCTATGCCTTGATTGATAAAGGCAAGTGTCCCATACGCCTTTTTCACCACCCCACTAACATGCCCCTCTGCCTTCAGAGATCTATGGACACACACACCAAGGTCCCTTTGTTCCTCAGAACTTCCTAGTGTCATGCCGTTCATTGACAAATTACTCCTTCCAAAGTGTATCACCTCACACTTTTCAGGGTTAAACACCATCTGCCACTTATCTGCCCATTTCACCATCCCTTCTATATCTTCCTGTAGCCCAAGACACTCAACTTCACTGTTAACCACCCAGCCAATCTTTGTGTCATCCGCAATATTACTAGTCCTACCCCCCACATAGTTATCTATGTCGTTTATATAAATGACGAATAATAGGGGACCCAGCACAGATCCTTGTGGTACGCCACTGGACACTGGCTTCCAGTCACTAAAGCAACCTTCTGTCATCACTCTCTGTCTCCTACAACTAAGCCAATTTTTAATCCATCTTATCAAATTACCCTGTATCCCATGTGCATTTGCCTTTATAAATCTCCCATGTGGGACCTTGTCAAAGGCTTTGCTGAAATCCATATAAACTACATCAACTGCACTACCCTCATCTACACACCTGGTCACCTCCTCAAAAAATTCAATCAAATTTGTTAGGCATCACCTCCCTCTGACAAAGCCCTGTTGACTATCCCTGATCAAACCTTGCCTCTCCAGGTGGAGAAAGATTCTCTCCTTCAGAATTTTCTCCAGTAGTTTCCCTGCCATTGATGTGAGACTCCCTGGACTGTAGTTCCCTGGCTTATCTCTACAACCCTTCTTAAATAGAAGAACTACATTAGCTGTTCTCCAGTCCTCTGGCACCTCCCCCAAGGCTATAGAGGAATAAAAAATTTGGGGCAGAGCCCCTGTGATCTCCTCCCTCAGCAGTCTGGGACACAAATAATCCAGACCTGGGGATTTGTCCACTTTTAAGCCTGCCAACACCTCCAATACCTTGTCACTCCCTATATCAATTGCTCAAGAACCTCACAGTCTCTCTCCCCAAGTTCGATACCTTCACCCTCATTCTCTTGGGTGAAGACAGATGTGAAGATTTCCCCGTTGGTCCCAACTGGGCCCTCCTCTTTCCATAGTTATCCTCTTCCCATTGATATACTGATAGAATATCTTGGGATTTTCCGTACTTTTACCAGCCAGAGCTTTCTCATATACTTTCTTTGCTCTCCGAATTGCTTTCTTAAGCTCCACCATGCACTTTCTGTACTCCACTAATGCCTCTGCTGATTTGCTCTCCTTGTAAAAATCTTTTTCCTTCTCATCGTATCCTGAATATCTCTGGTCATCCATGGTTCTCTAGGCATGTTACTCCTTCCTGTCACCTTAGAGGGAACATGTTGAGCCTGTACCCTCCCCATTTCCTTTTTGAATGCCCCCCATTGCTCTTCTGTAGTTTTCCCCACAAATAGCTGTTCCCAGTCTACCTTGGACAGATCCTGCCTTATTTTACTAAAATCCGCACTCCCCCAATCCAAAATTTTTTTTGCAACTTGTCTATTTTTTTGTCCATAACAAGCTTAAAGTGTACCATGTTGTGGTCACTATCACTAAAATGCTCCCCCACCACCACCTCAGCCACCTGTCCAGCTTCATTCTCCAGAATTAGGTCGAGCACTGCGCCATCCCTTGTTGGACCCTCTATATATTGACCTAAAAAGTTCTCCTGTACACATTTCAAGAAATCCACTCCATCCAAGCCGTTAAGACTATGTCTATCCCAATTAATATTGGGAAAGTTGAAATCACCTAATATTGTTTTTACACACCTCTGCAAATTATGCACACATTTGCTCCTCAATTTCCTGCTGACTATCTGGGGGGTCTATAATAAACACCTAACAATTTGGCTGCCCATTTTCTATTCCTAAGTACTACCCACAAAGCTTCATTCGATGCCCCATCCAAGGTATCATCTCTTGTTACTGCAGTAACTGACTCCTTAACAAATAATGCATTGCCTCCTCCTCTTTTACCACCACCCCCCACCCCACCACCACCACCATCTCGCCTGAAGATTCTATATCCCGGAATGTTGAGCTGCCAATCCTGCTCCTCCCTCAATCACGTCTCAGTGATGGCTACTATATCACAGTTCCATGTGTCAACCCTCACCCTTAACTCATCCGTTTTCCCTGTAATACTCCTGGCATTAAAGTAGAGGCCATCCAGCCTTGCCTTACTCCCTTGAATACAGCAGTACTCCCTCTGACTTGATTGTTTTTTACTGTATTATGATGTGTCCCTATTCTGCTAACATTCTGTGTCCCCTCCCCTTGCCAAATTAATTTAAACTCCTCCCAACAGCATTAGCAAACCCGCCCACAAGAATGTTAGTCCTGCTCTGGTTCAGATGTAGACCGTCCTGCTTTTACAGGTCTCACCTTCCCCAGAAATGGTCCGAGTGATCTAGGAATCTAAAACCCTCCATCCTGCACCAACTCTTAAGCCACATATTCATCTGTGCTGTTCCCCCATTTCTGAGCTCGGTAGCACGTGGCACTGGGAGTAATCCAGAGATTACAACCTGAGAGGTCTTGCTTTTTAGCCTACTGCCTAACTCCCTGAATTCTTGATGCAAGACCTCATCCCTCTTTCTACCTATGTCATTGGTACTAACATATACCATGACCTCTGCCTTATCACCCTTCCCCTTCAGGATGCCCTGCAGCCGTTCAGTGACATCCCGGACCCTGGCACCAGGGAGGCAACACACCATCCTGGAGTCATGTTGATGGCCACAGTAGTGCCTATCTGTTCCCCTGAGTATAGAATCCCCTATTACTAATGTTCTTCCTCTCTTCCTCCCCTCCTGTACAGACAGACTGCTTGTGGTGCCAGAAGCTGGGCCATGTCTCCACTCCTGGGAGGAATCAGCCTCCAAAATGGAATTCTGATTTGTGATTGGGACCCCAGGGGACTCCTGCCTGTTTCTCTTGGACTGCCTGGTGGTCACCCATTCCCTTCCTTCCTCAAGTCCCTTCAGTTGCGGTGTGACCACCTCTTTAAACGTGCTATCCATGATGATCTCAGACTCACGGATGCTCCATGGTGTCCCCAGCCGCCGTTCCAGCTGTAAAACCCGAGTTTCCAGGAGCTGCAGGTGGGCACACTTCCTGCACACATGCTGGTCCCGGCACTGGAAATGTCCCCGGGTTCTGTTATTCATGAAATGTTTACATTTTTATTTATTTTATAATTTCTGTTGGAAACCACATCCCGCCCGTGGCCTTTTAATTTTTGGTGGGCGTGCTGCCGACCGAAATATTGTGCGAGTGTGCGATAACATCAGAACACTCGCCCAATGTCATTGTGCATCATTTGACGTTCGCTTGGGACGGCCACACCCAATAACAAGCTAAAAATTCTGACCAATACTTCCAAGTCTTACATCATCTTCAAATTTTGAAATTGTGTCCTGTACACCCAGGTCTAAGTTATTAATATAAATCAAGAAATGCAGTGACCCCCCTCCATATACTATGCCCCCAGTCAGAAGTAAGTAAAGTTTTCTGTAACTCATGTTTTTAATAGGATTGAATTAAATAATTAAACTGTTGAATAATGAAATCCTAGCTATGCTAAAGACTAATGTTTCAGAATACCACATGGTTTGAAAAAAAATGCCTATTGGCACCAATATTTTTCAGTTAAAAAGCATAGTTTTGCTGTAAGGGTGGCTGAGTTGCTACTACTGATAGAGTTGATCTGCAGACATTTCTTGAGTGGAATCTTAAAGTTTATTTACAACATATTCAGTAGCAACTATATGTGTGCTTTCAACTCCAACTCTATCCCCACATTGACTGCTGAAGTAGCCCATGCTACTCTCCTATTGGTTACTATAGATCATGTGCTCTGTATTTGTTTGCTGCCTCCTGGAAAATTGAGCATTGTTGTGTCTTCTCTTCAACTCATTCTTCAGTTTGTTCAGGGAAGTGCTGAATTCTTTCTTTTTTTCTTCATACTTTTCCAGAGGTACAAACTTTGACCTGAGGGAATCTTGCACTTTGTGAGGGTTTTTCAATAGGTTTTCTTTGCCCCGCAAAGGTTGCTCATCTCGTCTCGAACCCTGTCATCTGGCAGGGTCTCTTTGAGTTTTTTCTGCTGTTCTTCCAGGTTTTGGCTTCAGACAGCCTACATTTCTTCAGGTTTTTGAGTCCTTGCACACTCTTATTTCAAAACAGGAACACTTCCAGCTTCCTTTTGGAATCTGAGTGGCTAATCAAAGTTGATTTCCCTTAGCCAATTTCACCCTAAAATGTTTGGTCCTCTGCCCCTCAATATTAACACTGGTAGCTTTGCCGATTGGCTTCCATAATGGACAGTTACTCTGCTTATCCCTTTTACTTGAATGTTTTCACCTGTATATGTTTTGAACTTGGCAGTTGTTTCTTCTAAAATTAATTGATGTTCCCCATTATTCAGATATCTGAAGGTATGTTCCCCAATTACTGTAGTGGAAGCTCCTGTGTCCACTTCCATTCTAACAGGTTTGCCATTTACTTTCACTGTGACAAATATTGGTTCTATCAACTTTCAGATTAAACAATGAGTAAATGTCTGAATTTGTTGTTTCAGGCTCTTCTATATTGTAGATTTCATTGGACCTCTCCTTTTGTTTACAAGCCTGCTTGAATCTTTCCTTGCACTGTCTCATTATATGTCCATTTCTGTGACAATAATAACATTCGATTTTTTAGAACTGCCAATTGCTAATAGACTGCTTGTTTCCACCACTATTAAAATTACTCTTCGATTTCACTGCTCAGTTATTTTTCACTAGTGGGGGCTTTTTTCAGCTTCTTGGCAGAGTCTTGCATTCTCCCTCCCTTTTTGGCTAGGGTTTCCCACCCGATGTGGAGGACAGCACCATTTTGCACACCCTGCATTGATTTTGAATCTCTTACTGCGCTTTCCATGGCCAATGCTTTCTCTAGCGCTTTCTTGATGTCCAGATACACTTCAGACAATAATCTTTTCTGAATAGAGTCCACACACTAAACGATCTCTGAGCACGTCTCTTAGATTCGTACCAAACTCACAGTGTTTCATTAGCTGTTTCAAATTTACCACGTAGCATGCAATTGTCTTACCTGGGGCTATATTTCATGAATTAAACCTGAACTTCTGCATCACAACTGAGGGCGTTGGTTGAAAATAACCCTTCACAAGGTCCACCAATTCATTGAAATTCTTTGACTCTGGAGCACTGAATGCTATCAAACTTCAAATCAAACAGTGGGTTTTGTTCCCACAAGTACTTAAGAAGATTACTCGTCTCTTCTCTTCCCCCGTAATCTCAATCACTTGAAAACAAGAACATGAGCCGTTCTATGTAATGAGACTAATCGTCTGTGGCTAGTTCAAAAGGATCAATCCTCCCAATTTGTGGCATTTTGAGAGGAGATAACTTCTTCGATTCTAACGGAGCTTGCTACTTATGATCAGTGGCCAAGGTACAGTGCTGATTTCTTTTTAACACAATTTCTTCTGTTCAATCCTGTTTTATCCTCGTCACCAATTTGTTGTAAGGGTGGCCAAGTTGCTACTACTGATAGAGTTGATCTGCAGACACTTCTTGGGTGGAAACTTAAAGTTTATTTATAACATACTCAGCAGCAGCTATATGTGTGCTTTCAACTCCAACTCTATCTCTACACTGACTGCTGAGGCAGTCCGTGCTACTCTCCTATCTTTTACTAGAGATTGTGTAATCTTCCTAGCAATTATTATTCTTAAAGGTACGTTACACACTAAATTAAACCATAGTTACGACAGTTTTATTTTCTTTTAGGTCCAAAATGATTAATACACAGGAAAACATTGTAATAGTAGATTTAGAAATGATATGGGCAGCACATTTTCTCAGAACTCCTTCACCTCAAAATTTCCCACTACACTACTGGTTGGGTAGATGGCTGTTATAATAATCCTGTAACCCACTGAAACCCAAAAACTCAGCCACAATCCCCAACATTGCACAACGTCTGGCCAGTCCTCAATATTCACTCAGCCCTTTACCGGCTGCTGCTCCCACTCTGCATGTTTCTATTGCTGGGCTCTGCAGGAATTATTTGTCCCACATCCATCTCATTTCCCCACCTCCCTGCTCACTCAACCATGATTCCTGGGCTCTCCTTCTATCCCAAATTTCTTCAGTTCCTGACACAAATGTAATCCAATTAAATGTTGTACTTTTCATAGGCTGAAGAATCATGCAGCACCCTTTTATTTTTCATAGTTTTACATTCTGAAAATGTCAATTCAATTCAAACCTTAGCAAGTGATATTCAAAGTAGAATCTGTTACACAAGCTTCACAAGGTAAAGTGTACCTGCGTGAAATTCTTTCAGTGTTGAGTATGGCAGTGGTTCATTTCAATCATTTCTCTTTAGATACAACCTGAACTGCTTATAATCCATCCTCTTCCAATCTACTCCAGAGCTACCTGGTTCTGTACCTGCTCTCAGCCTCGTACGCCCGGACTCAAGGAGAATCTCCCAAACCCCCAGAACTCTGCAAGTGCAGTAAATGGGGGGCAGCGGCCAATTGACTGCTATCCACATCAGCTCACCAACCTTTCAATCTCTACATTTTAACAAAATAATGTGTAACAGAAGCTAGTTATCATATTCCAAGAATAATTATCCCAGGGTCAATGCAAAAGTAATAGGTGGCCTAGGTGAACCTATAGCCTTTCATGCCAACAATTAACTTGCGAAAATGAATTTTGTGCATTAGGATTAGTAAAATTTCTACATTTTTAATCACAAATTTATTTTCCATGAAAAAGGAGACTATGGTGATACCGATTCTACATTCTCATTGATCTACATTTTTCACACAATATATAATAGAAGAAATGCACATAAACAAATGTAATAGCTCACACGATGTAATACTACCATGTTCCTACATATTTAATAGTTTATTTTATGTTCAATTTAGACAATCAATCATTATGATAATTCAGCTAGATTAAATTATGTTCTTTGATATTATTTACTGTTTCACAGTTTTAGAGTAGCCATGCAGATGTACAAATTTATAAAACTGGGGAGGTTATGGTGTAGTGGCATTGTTGCTGGATGGGTAATCCAGGATAATGCTCTGAGGACCTGGGTATGAATCCTGCCATGGCAGATGGTGGAATTTGAATTCAATAAAAACCTGGAATTAAAATCTAATGATGACCCATGAAACCATTGTCGATTGTCATAAAAACCCATCTGGTTGCCGAATGAGGAAATCTGCCAACCTTACCTGGCCTATATGTGACTCCAGACCCACAGTAATGTGGTTGACTCTTAAATGGCCTAGTAAGCCACTCAGTTGTAACAAACAGTTGTAAACAAAGCGTAGAAGGACGACATTACGGATTTTGCTCCATAGTTCCAGCCGCACTGATGAGTGAAAATGAGTCAATTAGGGAAGCTATCAAAACCCCTTAGAGTGTGAGCACTTCAATCAGAACTCTTCAACCTTCTGGTACTAATAAAATCTGTTCAGTCCAGTTTACATATGAACATATCAGACAGGAAAAGACCAGCTGCTCCATCCAGATTGGCTCACATGGCAGTGATAACTTCCTTCCATAACTCAGACATTCTGTACCTACCTGGACTCTGTTACCTTCAAGAGGAGAAGTTTCTCTTATCTCAAACCAATTCAAAGCATTAAGTCCTTACCCCAGGACATATCAAAGCAACTATTAAGTGTCATTCACAGAATCTGAATAATAAAAACCTTCAGTCCTACAACTCTGATTGACACTCTGCAAATCAAGTTTTGGATTTACTGTTCCCCAAAACAAAGTTCGTCACTGCTCTAGAAAGCAGAACTACACAGTGCAATGAACCAAAAACCCATTTGATACAACATGGTTGCGGGTATGAAGTCTTAATATTGTCAAGAGGAAGTGTTTACAATTGAGAACAGGAAGCTTGCCATCAAACTCAACCCAACCCTGTCATTAATTATTTTGTGCAAACAATCTGGGTCACAACTTGGCCGTGTTTCATAGAAAATAAATCAGTATTATTGTGAGATGATCACTTTAAACATGCCAGTACTACATGGATGTTATAGATAGAAGGTAACAATAACAGACTGAGTGTGCATCAAGGTGTTAAAGAGTTGGTCACAAAGCAGCTCCTGGACAATGAAATGCTGTCACCATTGATTCAATTCCAAACTCCAGGAAAACCACGGTTGTCCTTCGGGCTTTGGATGCATAATGTTGAGATCCATCTACAACATCTTCCACAACACTCAGATCTCGAGACTGAAAGAAAATCAGTGTGAATTCATTCAAACAGACTTGAAAACCTCAATATTAACAGGACTCTACAATTTAGCACTTGAGGTTTGTGTCAACTTAGAATATGTTATAGTCTGTGCAAGGTACTTTCTATTAAAGCGGCTTTCACACTTATCGAATTAACATTGTGTTATTGAGTTTCATTTGTGCTGTTAATCAGAAAAACACAGTAATTTCCGGCAAGGAATACAAGGGTATTTTTCAGTCAATTTCACAGTCAACTGACAGTGGCAGCAGTATGGACCATCTACAAAGTACACTGGAGCAACTCCCCAATCCGTCATCAACAGAATCTTCCAAACCCATGACCTGTATCATTTAGAAGGACAAGGGCAGCAGACATATGGGATCACCATTAGCTATAATTCCCGCTCCCAGTCACACACCATCCTGACTTGGATCAATATTGCCATTCCTTCACTGTCACTGGGTTAACATCCTGGAACTCACTTTCTAACAGCACTGTCGGTGTACCTACAGCACATGAACTGCAGTGGTTCAAGAAGGCAGCTCACCATCACCTTCTCAAGGGCACCTAGGGATGAGAAATAAATTCTAGCATTGCCAGCAGCACTCATATCCCAAGAGTGAACATAAATAAAAGATGACACCAAATTGGAGGTATAGTCAATGCTGAAGAGGATAGCAACAAATTACAAGAAGATACTAACTAATTTGCAGAATGGGCATATCATTGGCAAATGAATTTTAACATAGATAAATGTGAGGCATGAAATTTTGGCAAGAAAAATAAGGAGGTTTGCATATTACTTTAAAAATAAGAATCTAAACAGGGTAGAGGTGCAAAGGGCTCTGGGAGTCCAAATACACAAATCATTAAAAGTAGAAACACAAGTTAATAAGGCTGTAACACAGGCAATATAATCAGTAGGGTTTATTTCTGGAGGTATGAGATTGGAAAGTAAAGAAGCTATGCTAAGCATGTCTTAAATCTTGGTTAGGTCACACTTGGAGTGTTGCATACAGTTCTGGTTGGTGTATTACAAAACACATATGGAGGCATTGGAGAGGATACAAGAAAGCTTTGCAAAGCTTTTCAAGAACATGGGGGGCGTGAACAGGCTGGGTCTCTATTCTCCTTGAAAGAGAATGTTGAGCAGTAACTTAACAGAGGTTTTAAAATGATGAAAGGTTTTGATAAGAATGGACAAAGATAAATTGTTTCCACTTGTGAGAAAGAAGAAAACTAGAGGCCATCAATATAATATAGTCACCAAGTATTCAAATAGGGAATTCAGAAGAAACTTCTCAACCCAGAGAGCGGTGAGAATGGTGGAGCTTACTACCCTAGGGAGTGGTTGAAGCGAATAGTAAGAATGCATTTAAAGGGAGACGAGACCAGTATCTGAGGGAGAAATGAATAGAAAGTTATGCTGGTAGAGTTCAGGAGGAAAGGTGGTAGGAGGCCATCGTGGAGCACAAATGGACTGGTGCAATCGCATGGCCTATTTCTGCCCAGTATAGCCTATGTAAGTCAATGTAATCCTACATAATGTAAATAAATAACAAGAGTAGAATGAATGGGTACATTAAAGGGCCAATGAGAAGACCTATGCATGGAGGCAGAAGGCATTGGCTGTGATTCTAATATAAATCAATACTTTGCATCTGTTTTCACCAAGGTAAAAGTGGTTTCCAAAATCATAGTGAAAAAGGAGATAGTTGAAATATTGGATGGGCTAAAAATAGTTAAAAAGGAGGTACTAGAAAGATTGGCTGTACTTAAAATTGAAAAGTCACCAGACTGTATGGGTTGCATGCAGGACACCTAGGGAAGTGAGGGTGCGAGTTACAAAGATATTGGCTATAATCTTCTAATTCTTCTTTGAGGATGGTGCAGTAGGAATGGTGAACTGCATATGTTATATCTGTTCACAAAAGGGTATAAAGATAAACCTAGTAACTACACCCCAAACAGTTTAAGCTCAGTCGTGGGAAAGATTTTAGGACAAACATAACAGACTTTCGGTCAAATGTAGATTAATTATGGAAGGACAGCATGGAATTGCTCGAAGCAAAGTATGTTTAACTAACTTGATTAATTTTTAAAGAGTACCAGAAAGGGTTGATGAGGCGAATGTGGATGGTATGGTTTGCACAGACTTGCACAGATATTGTTTGATAAAGTGCTACATAATAGGCTCACCAGGAAATTTGAAGCCTATTGAATAATAATTACAGTGGCAGCATGGATACGAAATTAGGTGAGCAACAGGAAACAGAATAGTGGTGAACCGTTGTTTTTCAGACTGCAGCAAGGTGTACAGTATGTTTCCCCAGGAGTTGGTAGAAGAACCATTGCTTTTCTTGATATATATTAAATATCTTAAACTTTGGTGTGTAAGCAACAGTTTCAAAATTTGTAGATGACTTAAAACTTGGAAGTATAGTAAACTGTGAGGAGGATAGGTTGAGACTTGTAGTTACTAGAAATGTCATGATACCTAATCTTGAATAAGGGTGTCACACTTGCCACTCTCCAAACCTCTAGCACATCTCCCATATCTAGGGAACATTGGAAGATCATGTCAAACCCTTCTGTTATCCACTTCCAGTTAGCAACCCAAGATGCATGTTCTTCCTGAATGATTCAAGGGGCTGAATGGCCTACTCCTGTTCCTTTTCTTATGACCTTAGGAACTTATGATAAACCATTCAGATCAGGTGGACTATGCTCCACCCTAAGCATAGCCAGTCTTTCCAGTAAATCCTGCCTATCGATTTTCACCCCATCCGTTACCTCTATCATCTCCTCTCTATTTTGTCAGCATCATCTTCCACAGTAAACACTGATACAAAGTGATCATTAAGTGTTCTAGCACTTCCATGCAGCTATAAGCTTTTATCACCCTCTTTGCCTCTAATAGGACCCATTGTACCTGTTACTACTTACATGCTGGTAAAAGATTTTTGGGGTCCATTTAATGTTAACTGCCTTTCTCTTCTTCTCCATTTGAATATTTTTTAAGTTTGCTTGTTCCTTGTCATTTTCTATAGCTACTGTAAACCTGATAATATTGTGATCTCTGTTTCCAAAATGCTGTCCCATTGAAACATGCTCCTTTGCCCTCACTTCATTCCCAGGGCTGGATCCATTGCGATTCCATCTACATTGGCTAGAAACATCTGAATTGAGAAAATTCTCTTGTACACATTTCAAGAACTTCTCTTCCTCTTTGCCCTTTACATGATTAGAATAATTGAAGCCCCCACATTCTCACAACTCTATAGTTCTTGCATCAGAAGTAGTTTTTCTGAGCATGACATGTTGGAATACACCCAGAGCTTTTGATACATGCTGGAGGGTCAGCGGTATCCATGAATTGCATGTATGGGACGTTCGTGCACAGAGGGAAAGCATCTAGCCTGCCTTGCAAGGAATAGCTATTTCATGTTCTAGATACATGACTGAGAAACTGGTCACCACATTCTTCTGCAGTTTGACTGACCACAACATTGTTTCTTTCGGATATTCAGGGCATTCCATTTCCAATTTCTCTGATATCAGCTTCTGATATTTTGCTGCTTGGAGGCAAAGTGACTAAGGAGGCTTTGAACATAAATCCACACACAGCCAGTATACCCCAACATTTATACATAGTCAGTGGACATCAACGTCTGCTCACAGCCTGCGGACGCCAACATCTATATCCATAGCAATGGACAGCAATGGTAGCATAATGGTAACCTTAGTGGACTAGTAGTCCAGAGGCCTGGATCAATACTTTAGTGACATGAAACAAATCCATCAGCACAACAGCTGGTGAAACTTAAATTCAATTAAAAATTCTGGAATAAAAAATGTAGGTGATCAGCCATGATCTAATTGGATGGCAGAGCAGGCTCAATGGCTATATGCCCTAATCCTGCTCCTATGTTTCTAAAATGCATATCTCAATAATAATCATTATGAAACAACTACTTTCTCTTAACAATCCATTTGGTTCCCTAATGCCTTTCAAGAAAGTAAATTTGGCCTACATATGACTGTAGATCCACAACCATGTGGTTTACTCATGTCACGAAAGTATAATAAATCTCATAATATTATTGTAGTTTATTGTAAAAGTAGGTTAATAGTGGAGTTTGGATAGTTTCTGTGTGTGGGACTTAATTGAATTGGGGATAGCTGGTCTGGAGGCATTGACCCATCAATAAAAGCTAGGTTTGAAATGCTAAATATGTAAACATGGTTGAATTTTTAGAATGTGAGGTGAGGAGAATTTACATTTTTAGATAAATCATGGTCATTTGAATTTCAAAGAGAGGGTAGGATGCTACACCTAGCCAGAGCAGCTAGGCCAAGCAGTGTGTTTATTTTTCTCAAAGGTCGCTGATAACATTAGCATCATGCAATGATTTATATTATGAAGAAGGTAACGTTCCAAAGACAAAGACCTATGGGAACAATATAATTTGCATTAAAAGGGAGAAACATGTATAAAGGAGAAGAGGCTATGTGTCAGGGAGGAAGGTATTGTAAGATCTACCAGAAGTGTGAAAAGCCTCCAGTATTTGTGCTTCAAGCCTGCTGTCTACAGAAAACAAAGCTGGGAAATGTCACTTTGAATTCTAGTGTCCAGGATATTGTGTTAACTGGCTTAAATCTATTTAATATTTTTTGTTTACTGTTGCCTTAATGGGGGTGTAACTGGGAGCCAGGTTAATTAGGGGTTTTAGGAGTTATTATAGTAGTAATTTGTAGACCCATGCATGTGCTTGAAATCTTTTCTCTTGTTAATAAATGTTTAATTTAGTTTTGTAAAGAATCTCTAGATTCTTGGTGGACTTATTACTACTGAATTCAGGGCACACATCTCGAAATAAAATACAAATTGCAAAATCGTTGTGACCGCATGATCAAGTTTCCCTCGTGGATTTGATCTGCCTGGCACATACCACCTGCCACGTCATAACACTCTTAACTGCCCTCTAAAATGATGTAGAAAGCCATTTAATTGGTTCAAACCGCCACAGAAAAAAAGCACTGCAGGGATATCTACACTACATGAACTGCAGTGGTTAAAGGAGGCCACTCACCATAACCATCTCAAGGTCAATTACGGATGGGCCTGTGGTGCTCATGTTCCAAGAATAACAATAAAAACAATGAGATACAGCTAGCAGTCATCAACATCTATGCCATCAGTACACAACTGGCTGATTTCAACTGGCCTCTGGATTCTCAGATAATGTTTCCAATCCTTCGGCTGTTGATGAATTTCTAGATGATAGTTCATTTAGAGATAATGAGCTAGCTTTTGTTACACAGAGTAAGTTTGGGGAGCTGGTGTGTGGTAGCAGTCAAATGCCTGATGCCTCCTGTTTATTGCACTTGCAGAGTTCTGGGGGTCCAGGGAGAGGCCCTTAGAGTCTGGGTGTATGAGGCCAGGAGCAGATGCAGAACCAGGTGGCTCTGTGGTAGATCAGAAGAAGATAGACTGTAAGCCGTTCAAGTCTAAAGAGGAACGATTGAAATAAACCAGTGCCGTACTCAACACCGAAAAGCATTTTGCATGGGTACACTTTACCTTATGAAGCTCTGTAACAGGTTCTACTTTGAATATCACTTGCTAAGGCTTGATTTGAATTGACATTTTCTGAATGTAAAAATATGAAAGATAAGGGGTGCTACAAGATTCTTTTGCCTAAGAAAAGCACCACATTTAATTGGATTACATTTGTGTCAGGAACTGAGAAAATTTGGGACAGAGGGAGAGGAATCATAGTTCAATGAGCAAAGGGGATGGGGGAGTGGATGTGAGATCAATAATTTCCCCAGAACCTGGAAACAATAACATGCAGGATGGAAGCAGCAGCAAATAAAGGGTTGAGTGAAACTTGGGGACTGGCCAGACCTTGTGCAGGAATGTGGCTAAGTTTCATGGTAGCAGTGGTTATATGATTATTATTAGTTACAGGTAAGATATTGGGTTGTTACACCTATTAGTAACAAACATTCTATCAGTGAATTATTGTACAATTGATGACGGAAATATGAATTTTACCAGTATTACTATTGGTTAATGGTGTAATTTCATGGAGTTATTATTACTTACTGGTAGAATCAAAGAATACAAGAAAATAAGAATTTGAGAAATAGGAGCAGGAGCAGACTAAAGAGCTCACTGAGCCTGTTCAGTATGTACATTGCTGATATTTAGCTTCAACTCCACCTTCTTGCCCTCTCCTTGCACACCTTGATTCCCTGAAAGACCAAAACTGCCTGTCTCAGCCTTAAATATATTACATAATGGAACATCCACAACCCTGTTGGGTAGGGAATTCCAAAGATTCACAATCCTTTGAGTGAAGACATTTTTCTCCATCTAGGTCCTAAATATTTGGCCCCTTATCCTGAGACTCTTCATCCTGCACCCCCCCGCCCGCCCCCCGTCTTCTAAATTCTTCAAGCCAGGGGAAACAACCTCTCAGTGTCTACCCTGTCAAGTCCTTCAAAATCTTGTATTTTTCAATGAAATCATCTGTCATCGTTCTAAACCCCAGAGAACATAGGCTCAATTTATTCAGCCTCTTATCATAGACAATCCTCTCATCCCAGGTACCAATCTAGTGAACCTTCGATGTACCACCTCCAATGCCAGTATGTCCTTTCTTAAATATGGAAAGAAAACTGAGCATAGGTGTTGTCTCACCAAAGTACTGTGCCATAGTAGCAAGACCTCTTTATTCGTGTACTACAAGACACTTGCAATAAAGGCCAACATGCCATTTTGCCTTCCTAATTGCTTGCTGTACCTGCATGCTAATTTTCTGTATTCCTTTTACAGGTATACTCAAGTCCCTCTGAACATCAACATTCACAAATTTCATGCCTTTTAAAAATTTTCAGTGTTTCTATTCTTCCAGCCAAAGTAAATAACGTCACACTTCACTACATCATCCTCCATCTGCCACCTTGCTTCCTTCTCAGTTAACCTATCCATACGTCTTTGCAGGAAATATTCAGCATGTCTGGCAGCATCTGTGGTGAGGGAAACAGAGTTAATGGCCTGAAAAATTATCTCTATTTCTCTCATCACAGATGCTGCCAGACCTGCTGAGTATTTCCAGCATTTTGTTTTTATTTCAGATTTCCATAATCCACAGCATTTTTCTTTTGTTTTATTTCTTTGCAGTCTTGTTTTGTCTCATCACAGCTTGCATTCCCAACTATCTTTGTATCATTAGCTTTGATTCATTACTCTCTGTCTCATTATCTAAGTCATTAATACAGATTGTAAATTGCTGATGACTTATTCTGCTAAGGTTGAAATTGAATTGACAATTTTTGAATATAAAACTACTCTGAAAGATAAAAAGCACTGCATGATTCTTTTGCCTACAAAAAGTATAATGTTTAATTAGATTACATTTGTGTCAGGAACTGGGAAGATTTAGGATAGAGGGAGAGAAAGCATAGTTCAGTGAATAGAGGTGAGGGCTGATCCTTGCAGCACTTCACCAGTTAAAGCCTGCCAACTTGTAAATGCCCCATTTATACCTACTCTTTGATTTATGTCTGCTAATCAATCCACTACCTATGCTAATGTGCTACACCAAAATCTATGAGCCCTTATCTTGTGTATTTACATCTTGTGTGGCACCTTATTGAATACCTTTTGGAAATCCAAATCTACTAAATTGGCTGTTGTCCCCTTTTTCTACCCTATTAGTTACATACTCAGGAAACTCGAATAAATTTGTCAAACAGGCTTCTTGTAAAGCCGTAGTGATTTTGTCTGATCATTCTATTATTTTCTAAGTGCATTGTTAAGGCTTGCTTAATAATAGATTCCAGCACGTCCCCACTGGCACGGTGCAAATCTGGAGCGATTCCCCACTGACAGAGAAAACAAGTTTCGTAAATGCTGTTTCCAGGAACAAAGTACATCAGTGTGAAAAGTGAAATGACAGCTCCATACTGCGCAATTAACCGCTATTTGACGCAATGTGGTTGAATGCACGAAGCTTTTTCTACTGACGACAGGCAGGAAGTGGTCATTAAAGATAAAAACGAAAAAACTGCAGATGCTGGAAATCCAAAACAAAAACAGAATTACCTGGAAAAACTCAGCAGGTCTGGCAGCATCGGCGGAGAAGAGTTGACATTTTGAGTCCTCATGACCCTTCGACAGAACTTGAGTTCGAGTCCAAGAAAGAGTTGAAATATAAACTGGTTTAACGTGTGTGTGTGTGTGTGGGGTGGCGGGGGGAGAGGGTGTGGAGAGAGAGAGAGAACTGGAGGGGGTTGGTGTGGTTGTCGGGACAAACAAGCAGTGATAGAAGCAGATCATCAAAAGATGTCACCAACAATAGAACAAATGAACACATAGGTGTTAAAGTTGGTGATATTATCTAAACGAATGTGCTAATTAAGAATGGATGGTAGGGCACTCAAGGTATAGCTCTAGTGGGGTTTTTTTAATTATATAATGGAAATAGGTGGGAAAAGGAAAATCTTTATAAGTTATTGGAAAAAAAAAGGGAAGGGGGAAACAGAAAGGGGGTGGGGATGGGGGAGGGAGCTTACGACCTAAAGTTGTTGAATTCAATATTCAGTCCAGAAGGCTGTAAAGTGCCTAGTCGGAAGATGAGGTGTTGTTCCTCCAGCTTGCGTTGGGCTTCACTGGAACAATGCAGCAAGCCAAGGACAGACATGTGGGCAAGAGAGCAGGGTGGAGTGTTAAAATGGCAAGCGACAGGGAGGTTTGGGTCATTCTTGCGGACAGACCGCAGGTATTCTGCAAAGCGGTCACCCAGTTTACGTTTGGTCTCTTCAATGTAGAGGAGACCACATTGGGAGCAACGAATGCAGTAGACTAAGTTGGGGGAAATGCAAGTGAAATGCTGCTTCACTTGAAAGGAGTGTTTGGGCCCTTGGACGGTGAGGAGAGAGGAAGTGAAGGGGCAGGTGTTGCATCTTTTGCGTGGGCGTGGTGTGGTGCCATAGGAGGGGGTTGAGGAGTAGGGGGTGATGGAGGAGTGGACCAGGGTGTCCCGGAGGGAGCGATCCCTACGGAATGCCGATAGGGTGGGTGAAGGGAAGATGTGTTTGATGGTGGCATCATGCTGGAGCTGGCGGAAATGGCGGAGGATGATCCTTTGAATGCGGAGGCTGGTGGGGTGATAAGTGAGGACAAGGGGGACCCTATCATGTTTCTGGGAGGGAGGAGAAGGCATGAGGGCGGATGCGCGGGAGATGGGCCGGACACGGTTGAGGGCCCTGTCAACGACCGTGGGTGGAAAACCTTGGTTAACGAAGAAGGAGGACATGTCAGAGGAACTGTTTTTGAAGGTAGAATCATCGGAACAGATGCGACAGAGGCGAAGGAACTGAGAGAATGGGATGGAGTCCTTACAGGAAGCGGGGTGTGAGGAGCTGTTGTCGAGGTAGCTGTGGGAGTTGGTGGGTTTGTAATGGATGTTGGTGGACAGTCTATCACCAGAGATTGAGACAGAGAGGTCAAGGAAGGGAAGGGAAGTGTCAGAGATGGACCATGTGAAAATGATGGAGGGGTGAAGATTGGAAGCAAAATTAATAAATTTTTCCAAGTCCCGACGAGAGCATGAAGCAGCACCAAAGTAATCATCGATGTACCGGAGAAAGAGTTCTGGAAGGGGACCGGAGTAGGACTGGAACAAGGAATGCTCCACATACCCCATAAAGAGACAGGCATAGCTGGGGCCCATGCGGGTACCCATAGCCACACCTTTTATTTGGAGGAAGTGAGAGGAGTTGAAGGAGAAATTGTTCAGCATGAGAATAAGTTCAGCCAGACGGAGGAGAGTAGTGGCGGATGGGGGTTGTTCGGGCCTCTGTTCGAGGAAGAAGCTAAGGGCCCTCAGACCATTCTGGTGGGGGATGGAGGTGTAGAGGGATTGGACGTCCATGGTGAAGAGGAAGCGGTTGGAGCCAGGGAACTGGAAATTGTTGATGTGACGTAAGGTGTCAGAGGAATCATGGATGTAGGTGGGAAGGGACTGGACAAGGGGAGAGAGAAGGGAGTCAAGATAATGAGAAATGAGTTCTGTGGGGCAGGAGCAAGCTGAGACGATTGGTCTACCGGGGCAGTTCTGTTTGTGGATTTTAACACTCCACCCTGCTCTCTTGCCCACATGTCTGTCCTTGGCTTGCTGCATTGTTCCAGTGAAGCCCAACGCAAACTCCTCATCTTCCGACTAGGCACTTTACAGCCTTCTGGACTTAATATTGAATTCAACAACTTTAGGTCTTGAACTGCCTCCCCCATCCCCACCCCCTTTCTGTTTCCCCCTTCCTTTTGTTTTTTTTTCCAATAAATTATATAGATTTTTCTTTTCCCACCTATTTCCATTATTTTTTGAATATTTTTAAATCTTTTATGCTCTCCCCACCCCCACTAGAGCTATACCTTGAGTGCTCTACCATCCATTCTTAATTAGCACATTCGTTTAGATAATATCACCAACTTTAACACCTATGTGTTCTTTTGTTCTATTGTTGGTGACATCTTTTGATGATCTGCTTCTATCACTGCTTGTTTGTCCCTACAACCACACCAACCCCCTCCATTTCTCTCTCCCTACACCCCCCCCCAACACACACACGTTAAACCAGCTTATATTTCAACTCTTCTTTGGACTCGAACTCAAGTTCTGTCGAAGGGTCATGAGGACTCGAAACGTCAACTCTTTTCTTCTCCGCCGATGCTGCCAGACCTGCTGAGTTTTTCCAGGTAATTCTGTTTTTGTTTAGGAAGTGGTCATTGTTGAACACAGGAAGCTGGCAAGTAAACACCATGAGTCCCCAAAGCTTTTGTCAATTTCTTTATTAATACAATCAAGGCCATGTTTTAGAGAAAATAAATCTGTATGACTGCAAAGTGATCACATCAAACATGCCAGCACTACACGGACATTGCAGATAGAAAGAATCAATAACGGACAGAGTGCATCAAGGTGTGAAAAATAATTCTGTCACAAAACAGCTCCCGCTACCAATGATGAGGCGCTGCCACCATCACTTCAATGCCAACCTTTAGGGTAATCACGGTGTACGATTTGCATCGCACGAAACATGCCGGCGAACGCCAACACAATGAAAAGTACAAAGACAAGGATGCTCAGCACTGTGGTCACAATGTTGAGTGTTCGGGCTGTAGCTGCATAATGCCGAGCTCCTTCTACATCGCCCACCAACTTCCGGTCTCTAGACTAAAACGAAACGTGTTATTACATTGGCCAACACTTGAAAATTTCAATGCTATCTCAAAGCAATAATTGAGCGCTTGAAGTCCCGGTAACTTGGAAAAACTTATACTCCTTGCAAGGTACTTTCTCGTAAAAGTTGTAACAGTGTTATCCAGTTTAATGTGTAGTCTTAATCAGAAATATACTTGCAATACACAGTAATTTCCAACAATGAACACCAATGTGTCATGTCACACTCAACTCAAAGATATTGCTTAATGCAGCTGCCCACGTTTCATTTCCCCCTTCTGAACACAGACATTGAGACAGAGGGAAAAAATTAACATCTTCTGAAAGATTGAAGTTGCTTCTGAAACTCCAGGGCCAGATGTCCTTTGATGCCATAAAAATAATTCAGTTTTGCGCTTTGGTCACTGATCCAAAACCTCCAAAAATATTATGGCGGTAATTCGAGTGAATGTATCAGCAGAGAACTTTGGGACGTCCTAAGGTCACGAAAGGTGCTATAGAAATGCAAGTCTTTATTTCTTTAACTCCTCTGATAACATAGAAATTGACAGCACCGAAACAGACTATTTGGCCAAAATAGTGTTTCTTTTTATGAATCACACAAGTCTCACATCCCTCTGCATCTCACCATATTAGCTATATCCTTCTATTCCTTTAATCTAAAAATATTTATGTGTTCGTCTTGAATGCAACTGTGCTATTTGCTCAACCACAGCCTGCGGGATCATCGAGTTTCACTTCCTCACTATTCTCTGGTTAAAGGTACTTGAAGATAAGGAATTTACAGTTACCAACAATAAAACAAGAATAAAAGCAAAATACTGTGGATGCTGGAAATCTAGAACAAAAACAAAAATACCTGGAAAAACTCAGTGGTCTAGCAGCATCTGCAGAGAGGAACACAGTTAACTTTTGGAGTCTGAATGACTCTTCATCAGAACTAAGGAAAAATAGAAAAGAGGTGAAATATAAGCTGGTTTGGGGGGAGGGGTGGGGGACAGGTAGAGCTGGATAGAGGGCCAGTGATAGGTGGAGATTGCCAAAATATGTCATAGACAAAAGGACAAAGAGATGTTGACGGTGGTGATATTATCTAAGGAATGTGCTAATGGGGACATTAAGGGTAGAAAGGAGGTCGAGTAAGTGACAGGTAGCCCCAGTGGAGGTGGGGTGGGGGGAAGGGATCAAAATAGGCTGAAAGGCAGAGATAAAACAATGGATGGAAATACATTTAAAAATAATGGAAGTAGGTGGGAAAAGAAAAATCTATATAAATTAATGGAAAAGGGGGGATCGGAAAGGGGGTGGGGATGGAGGAGAGAGTTCATGATCTAAAATTGTTGAACTCAATATTCAGTCCGGAAGGCTGTAAAGTACCTAGTCGGAAGATGAGGTGCTGTTCCTCCAGTTTGCGTTGAGCTTCACAGGAACATTGCAGCAGACCAAGGATGGACATGTGGGCATGAGAGCAGAGTGGAGTGTTGAAATGGCAAGCAACAGGGAGGTCTGGGTCATGCAAAGTGGTCACCCAGTCTGTGTTTGGTCTCTCCAATGTAGAGGAAACCACATTGGGAGCAGCGAATGCAGGAGACTAAATTGAGAGAAGTGCAAGTGAAATGCTGCTTCACTTGAAAGGAGTGTTTGGGCCCTTGGACCGTGAGGAGGGGGGGAGTAAAGGGGCAGGTGTTGCACCTTCTGCAGTTGCATGGAAAGGTGCCGTGGGAGGGGGTTGAGGTGTAGGGGGTGATGGAGGAGTGGACCAGGGTGCCCCGGAGGGAGCGATCCCTGTGAAATGCCACCAGGGGTGGTGAAGGGAAGATGTGTTTGGTGGTGGCATCATGCTGGAGTTGGCAGAAATGGCGCAGGATGATCCTTTGAATGCGGAGGCTGGTGGGGTGATAAGTGAGGACAAGGAGGACCCTATCATGGTTCTGGGAGGGAGAGGGAGGTGTGAGGGTGGATGCACGGGTGATGGGCTGGACACAGTTGAGGGCCCTGTCAACCACCGTGGGTGGAAAACCTTGGTTAAGGAAGAAGGAAGACATGTCAGAGGGACTGTTTTTGAAAGTGGCATAATCAGAACAGATGCGACAGAGGTGAAGGAACTGAGAGAATGGGATGGAGTCCTTACAGGAAGCGGGGTGTGAGGAGCTGTAGTCGAGGTAGCTGTGGGAGTTGCTAGGCTTGTAATGAATATTGATGGACAGCCCATCACTAGAAATTGAGACAGAGAGGTCAAGGAAGGGAAGGGAAGTGTCAGTGATAGACCTTGTGAAAATGATGGAGGGGTGGAAATTAGAAGCAAAATTAATAAATTTTTCCAGATCCAGACGAGAGCATGAAGCAGTAGCGAAGCAGTCATCGATGTACCAGAGAAAGAGTTGTGGGAGAGGCCCTGAGTAGGCCTGGAACAAGGAATGTTCCAATACCCCATAAAGAGACAGATATAACTGGGGCCCATGCAGGTACCCATATCCACCTTTTATTTGGAGGAAGTGAGGGGAGTTTAAGGAGAAATTGTTCAGTGAGAGAACAAGTTCAGCATGACGGAGGAGAGTAGTGGTGGATTGTTTGGGCCTCTGTTCGAGGAAGAAGCGGAGAGCCCTCAGACCATCCTGGTGGAGGACGGAAATGTAGAGGGATTGGACGTCCATGGTGAAGAGGAGGCAGTTGGGGCCAGGGAACTGGAAATTGTTGATATGATGTAGGGCGTGAGAGGATTCGCGGATGTAGGTGGGAAAACAAGAGTGAGGGACTAAGTATGACTGCTCTTTCAAAGAGCCAGCACAGGCTCTTAGGGCCAAATGGTCTCTTTCTGTGCTGTAAGTTTCTATGATGCTCAGTCTGTAGATTACATGTGTTCAGTCTATAACAGTTTCCTGAGTAAGAAACAGACACAAATTATTGACCAGACGCAGAGATTTCCCAGCGAGATTTTCCAATTATTAAACACAGAACATTAGACTCGGGATATCACAGATCTGTGCATTTTAAGTGAAGTCTTTGGATGCCCGGCAGATTTTGTTTACTGCATATCCCATCAGAGCACCCATATTTCACCTCCCCGCCCTCCTGCCGTCTCCGCTCCAACCCTCCCAAACGACCCCTCCGCCTCCCCCAGGAATTTTTCCTCCTCCACTGGGGTCTGTGTTCCCGCTCTCCAGTCCTTGAATCCCTCCCCGGGTCTTTGTCCCCGAGTCCCGCACTCACTTTGACCGAGTAGACCAGCGCCACGAATCCGAGGCAGCAGAAATTCAGGTAGAAGAAGTTGAAGATGGACCAGAGCAGGTGGTCCCGGAACGACAGCACATTCGGGGCCATGGTAACGACGGTGGTCTGTCCCTGGTACGGGTAAGGACCGGGATTCATGGGCACGTGCTCTGCTCTGTGTTCCATCCTGGTCCGGGTCTCACTGAGGGAACAAACAATGTGAATCAGTTTTCTATTCAAAAAAGATGCACCAATTAGCTGCTTCCCTTGAGCCGTCGTCACTTCATTTTATACTTCATTTTAATAAACCACAGATGCTAATTCACAGAAAATATCAGACTCTTTTAAAGTTTCCATCCCTTATTATTTAATTTAAAAATTCTCCTCCTCGATCTGATTAGTTTTAATAAATGATAAATAATAGCACTTGTAATAAATTATCCAGCCGTTTTTAAACTAATTAATTGACATTATTTGACATAATAATTGATTTATTTCTACTAAATTAAAATTAAAAGTTTACCAGTATACTCAACCCACCTGACTCTCTTGTGTGATATCACTTTGCAGTTTTTCTTTTTGCTCCTGTTTGGTTTAATCTCACAGCCCAACAAAGGTCCCAGTGTTGCTTCACTTTCTTCCCCGGGCTTCTCCTTTTATACTTCTTCTCTCCGAAACCCGGAAATCTCGTTTGGACTTTTTGAAAGCGTTTGACAAAGTATCATACGAAAAGGCTGATGAACAAAATTTGGCTCATGGAATATGAGGGTCAATGTCAGCCTTAATTTTTAAAAAAATAGGCTAAGGACAGAAAATAGGGAGTCTTCAGACTGGAGGATGGTGGACAGTGCTGTTCCCCAAGCTTCAAATATATGAGTACTGCTTTCTTGGGATACATAGAATTGACTTAGATATTGGAATTTGGATATTGGATTTAGATGTGGGAATTAAATGTAATATCTCCATATTTGCAGATGACACAAAGCTGGGTGGGAGGGTGAGTTGTGAGGAGGATGCAGAGATGCTTCACTGTGATTTGGACAAGCTGAATGGGCAAATGCATGGCCGATGCAGTATAATGTGGATAAATGTGAAGTTATCCATTTTGGTAGCAAAAACAGGAAGGCAGGTTATTATCTGAATGGCTATAAATTGAGAGAGGGGAATGTGCAACGAGACCTGGGTGTCCTCGTACACCAGTCGCTGAAGGTAAGCAGGCAGTAAAGAAGACAAATGGTATGTTGGCCTTCATAGCTAGAGGATTCGAGTACAGGAACAGGGATGTCTTGCTGCAATTGTACAGGACCTTGGTGAGACCACACCTGGAATATTGTGTGCAGTTTTGGTCTCCTTATCTGAGGATTGATGTACTTGCTATAGAGGGAGTGCAGCGAAGGTTTACCTGACTGATTCCTGGGATGGTGGGACTGACATATGAGGAGAGATTGAGTTGATTAGGATTATATTCTCTGGAATTCAGAAGAATGAGGGGGGAATCTCATAGAAACCTACAAAATTCTAACAGGACTAGACAGGGTAGATGCAGGAAGGATGTTCCTGATGGTGGGGGAATCCAGAACCAGGGGTCACAGTCTGAGGATATGGGGTAGACCATTTAGGACTGAGATGAGGAGAAATTTCTTCATCCAGAGAGTGGTGAGCCTGTGGAATTCGTCACCACAGAAAGTAGTTGAGACCAAAACATTGTATGCTTCCAAGAAGGAATTAGATATAGCTCTTGGGGTGAAAGGGATCAAAGGGTATGGGGAGAAAGTGGGAGCAGGCTATTGAGTTGGATGATCAGCCATGATCATAATAAATGGCAGAGCCGGCTCAAAGGGCCGAATGGCCTACTCCTGCTCCTAGTTTCTATGAACACAGAGTAAAATTTCAAAATTTGCCAATGATACCAAGCTTGGAGATGTGGCAAACAGTGAGAGTGATACCAAATGACTGCGACAGAACATAGATAGGCCAGCAGCATTCGGAGACAAGTGGGAGATGAAATTTAACACAGAGCAGTGTAAGGTGATGCATTTTTGCTGAAGAGGAAGGGACAGGAAATATAGACTTAATGGCACAGTTTGAAAGCAAGTGCAGGAAAAGGTGTGGGGGCAGGGATTTTCTGGCCCCGCTGTGGGCAAGGCAGCACCCCAGCCAGAAGTCCATTGTCTTGCAGTGGGACTGGAAGATCCTGGAGGCGGGCGGGTGTGGAAACTCCCACCCGTGATGTCCTGCGCATAGAACTTTGAAGGAGATGGACATATTAAAAGAGTAATTAGAAATCATATGGGATTTTGGGGGGGGTTTCACTCCCAGAATCACCTGGATGGGTGACCCTGGGGTGTGCATCTTTTGATCCACCTCCCTGTGGGTGCCCGAGGGCCCCTGGCTGAAGCCGTGAAGAGTGAGATCGAGCTGCTCAGCACCCCTCTTGTGTACACACTGTTGGAGGCCAACTATGGCATCAGTGATGGAGTTAAGCCCACGCAGCAATGCAGGAGTGACATCCTGCACCAAGGTCTCCATGGCGGCCATCACCCTGCCAGTATTGACCTTGGTTCATTGCAATGCCAACGCTATCGCCTCAGCCTGAAGACGGATGGACTCCTCCATCATGCCTTGCAATCTGAGGAGTGCAGCGGACATCCCGTCCTGCTATTCCCTAGCTTGCCTTTGCAGCTCCAGCAACTGTGACATGACCGAGTCCAGAGGCTCATCATCTGACTTGGACTCAGCAACGTTCTGGCCTACAGCAGTCCTCCGAGTGCCGGGGACCTAGGAAGTCCCCACCTCCACCTGCTGTGGATCAGAAAGTGCGATGCACTCACCAGATTGTGATCCTGAGGCTACTCTAAAGCTAGGTCCCACTGAGGTGTGTGTCTGTGTGCTAGTGGAGGATGTGGGTGAGCGCTGTGATGGGCTTCAGTGAGGGTGTTTTCAGATTCCTCTTCAGAGGTTTCTTCAGAGCTTGATTGGAGGCCCTGGGTCATGGACTCCGTCAGCTGTTTCCCAGATGTGCCTGCAAAAGCAAAAGAAGATAATTAGTGCATGGCAGTGGCCTGTGAAAGAGGACACAGCATGGCTGTCTGATGGATGTTGCACTGCTGGATCCTTACTTGGTAGAGCAGTGTCGATCTCACCGTCAGCACAGAACTGGTCCTGGTCATCGCTGGCCAGCTGGATGGTTCTGTCAGAACTTTAATTTCCGGCATCCCCCCACCTGTCTGCGACCTTTCCCTCCTGTTGTGAGCCAGTTTGTCTTGCATGTATAGAGATGGGGAGAGTGCATCAGGACGCATGCCAGGCCAGATTTTAAGAATGCCTGGCCTGTGTGGATGGTGAGTGGTCCCATGGACGGTATGAGGACAATGATGGTGTGTGTGAAAGAGTGAATGGTGTTGCCCCTTGCACTGGCAGTGAGTGAGGGCCCTGTGGATGTGTGATGGGTTTGTGAGTGTGTGAGTTGGAATGATGAAAAGAGTGATTTACCCTGGCGGAACAAAGATCATTCATCCTTTTGCAGCATTGGGTGGCTATCCTCTTCTGAAGGGCATTTGCACTGACCACCATTGCCACCGCCTCCCAAGCCGGGTTGGTGACATTGCTACCCATCTTGTGGCCAGAGCGGAGGTAGAGCAGGTGGGCCACCATGGCATCCAGCAGTCGCTTGAGGGACCTGTTGCTGAAGCGGGGGGCTGCAGCCTCTTTGCCTTTGCTGGCCATGTCTCCCAGGCAGCAGTGGTGAGCTGGTGGTGATGAACGCTTTGCTGACGACTATCTTTTAAAGATGGCGGCCGGTGTGATGCAAAAGCGGGGTGATAGCAAGTGGGTGAATGAGAGCCCGCCCGCCATGGAAATAGTGTGTTTCACAGGAGTGATAGATAAAGTGGCCGGCTTGGGAAGATACGGCGTGAAAACCCCCCATTTTCAGCGGCAGGTAGGACTCCATTTTACCCGCCCGCTACCACACTGAGTGTAATTCTGGGAAAATTCCACCCATTGTTTAAACTGGACAAATTGAAGAAGCAATTGCCTATGGTTCACACCCAAAGACAAAGCAGAGGAAAATAACTGGTTCTTTAAAATAACCCTTTTTAAAGTGACGTTAAAGTTAAAGATTGAGTTCTGTTGAAGGGTCATTCGGTCTCGAAATGTTAACTGTGTTCCTCTACGCAGATGCTGCCAGACCTGCTGAGTTTTTCCATGTATTTTTGTTTTTGTTTTGGATTTCCAGCATCTGCAGTTTTTTGCTTTTATATTAAAGATTGGTTTTGTTTGCTCATTCTTAAAATTGTGATTTCCTTAAAAACAATCTGGGAGTAGATAATGTTATTGCAAAGAGCTCAAACTAAAATTAATGGTTGTGTAAGTTGCCCTACTGGAAGCTCTCACAGCTGTTATAAGGATATTGATTCAAGCCTCACTCCGGGACCCGAACTCAATCTCATCCAACACTGAGAGCATGCTCTGTTGCCAGAGGAGTTATCTCCCAGATGGCTATGATTCTGTGGCATCACTGAAATTAGAGCAGAGATCTCTTCTCCCTGTGCCCTGTTAAACATTTATCCCTCTCAAAAACATTGAAATAGATTGGTCATGTATCTCATTACTGTTTCTGGGGTTCTGCTGTGTACAAAATGGTTACCATATCATTTCACTTGATTAGACAGTTGTTGGCTGTAAAGGGATTTGTGTTTTTTTCAGTCATTCCTGTGGGCATTGCTGGCTAGGCTAACATTTTTTTTAATGTGCATTCATGGGATGTGGGCTTTGCTGGCTGGGCCAACACTTATAGCCGATCCCTGGTTATCCTTGAGAAGGTGGTGGTGAGCTGCCTTCTTAAACCACTGCACTCCATGTGATGTAGGTACACCCATTGTGCTGTGAGGGAGGGAGTTCCAGGATCTTGACCCAGTGACAGTGAAGGAACGGCGATATATTTCCAAGTCAGGATGGTGAGTGATTTGGAGGGAAACTTCCAGGTGGTGGTATTCCCATCTATCTGCTGCCCTTGTCCTTCTAGAAGGTAGTGGTCGTGGGTTTGGAAGGTGCTGTCAAAGGAGCCTTGGTGAATTTATGCAGTGCATCTTGTAGATGGTACACACTGTTGCTACTGTGTGTCGGTGGTGGAGGGAGTGAATGTTTGTGGAAATGGTGCCCATCAAGTGGGCTACTTTGTTCTGGACAGTGTCAAGCTTCTTGAGTATGTGGGAGCTGCATTCATCCAGGCAAGTGGGCAGTATTCCATCGCACTCCTGACTTGTGCCTTGTAGATGGTGGACAGGCTTTAGGGAATCAGGAGGTGAGTTACTCGTCACACGATTCTTAGCCTCTGGCCTGCTCTTGTAGCCACAGTATTTATATGGCTAGTCCAGTTCAGTTTCTGGTCAATGATAACCTCCAGAATGTTGATAGTGGGGGATGCTAATGCCATTGAACATCAAGGAACGATGGTTAGATTCTCTCTTATTGGGGATGGTCATTGCCTGACACTTGTGTGGCACCAATGTTACTTGCCACTTGTCAGTCCAAGCATGGATATTATCCAGGTCTTGCTGCATTTGGACATGGACCGCTTCATTAGCTGAGGTGTTGTAAATGGTGCTGAACATTGTGCAATCTTCAGCGACCATCCCCACTTCTGACCTTATGATGGAAGGAAAGTCATTGAAGAAGCAGCTGAAGATGACTGGGCCGAGGACACTACCCTGAGGAACTCCTGCAGTGATGTCCTGGAGCTGAGATGACTGACCTCCAATAACCATAACCATCTTCCTTTATGCTAGGTATGACTCCAACCAGCGGAGAGTTTTTCCCCTGATTCTCATTGACTCCAGTATTGCTAGGACTCCTTGATGCCACCCTTGGTCAAATGCGGCCTTGATGTCAAGGACAGTCACTCTCACCTCATCTCACCTTATTGCCCATCCTTAATTGCCCTTGACAAGGTGGTGGTGACCTGCCTTCTTGAGCCACAGCACTCCAAATGGTGTAGGTTTCAGGCATTTAAGAGTCAACCACTTTGCTGTGGGTCTGGAGTCACATGCAGACCAGACTGGGTAAGGACTAAGTGAAAGGTAAAGACTTAGCCATTAGTGAACCAGATGGGTTTTTACAACAAGCGACAATGGTTTTATGCACATTACACTTTTAATTCTAGATTTTTATTGAATTCAAATTCTACCATCAGGTCCCCAGAGCATTACCCTGGGTCTTTGGATTACTAGTCCAGTGACAATACCACCACACCACTGCTCCTGTACAAGAATTCTATCTTACAAAAACTGGCATTGAGGCAGAGATAATTCTGTTTAAACATCTTTTGAAGGATGGAAGTTGTTTCTGAAACGTCTAGGGGCATATATCCATTACCACCATAGAAAGGAATTCAGTTTTGTGCATTGGTAAGTGATCCAAAAGTTTCAAAATGTTAGCTGTAAGGCAAATGAGCTTATCAGCAAAACCATCCATTTAAAAACTGTGGAGGTAAAATGCAACTTGCGAATGTTGGAGACTCCTTGGCAAAGATTACACAGAGACATTGAGTGATTATTGTACTGGTGTTGAATGAACAGATTTCAGAAATCCCTTATATGTTACGATCCTCGCTGATGTTAATACTGGACACATCAGATCCCAGAGTGAAACCTGGCTTGGTAGATTCTAACATTTTTTTAGAAACCATGGAAGAAAGTTACTGAACAACTTCACAGGAATCTGCTAATGAACTTCTAATACAAAGAATAAAATATTTATTAAAACAAGAGAAGTGAAATATATTACAGCAGACCAAAAAAAAAGATTGGAAAGCTCTCAATACAAACATAAGAAGACAATTCAAATTCCCACTATTCTTTTACCCCAGAAATATCTTTACAGACACATAAACCAGTGAAGAGTTACCACTAGCTTGACACAAAGGCTTCTCGTTTCTCGGTACAGTAGCATAAGTTTTTCTTCTGGTGAATTACTGAGCATTCACTTGATGCTTCTCGCCTAATTTGTATCTCTCCCCTAGACACCCAAAAACCAGACTCTAAACTCACTGTTTCTTCAATGGCAGAGCAAACAATGAGTTCCCTAAACTCAGTCTTCCAGTAGCACCTTCACTAAACCGATCACTTTACTGAGTCCTATAACTGATTATTCAGTTAACTACAGTCCCATTGGCCTTGCAGTTTTTCTTCTCAGAGAGCTTAGGATCCCTGTCTTCTCTCTCTGACACACACTGAACATGCATTCTCTCTCTCCACTCCTGTCTTTCCTGTCTCTGTGAAACTGGAATACTGTTGCTAGGTAACAGTAAAACTTTTCTACTTTGTGTTTTGTTTCGAGAATCATTAAGCTTTCAGCCCCTTTTAATCCACCTTTTTAACTTTATGGGTTGTAAGACCTTATTAAAATGTATTCATACAAATAAACCCAAAAGACCTGAAACCTTCTATTCAGCTGTCCAGGCACCAAGGTTCATAAACAAAACCTAAATGAAACTGAAACCAATTGTACCTTTCTTAACACAAATATATATACAAATTCAGCTTAAAATTATATATTGTTCATAACATATAAGAAACTCTTGTTACATTCTGGCCCCTCCAACTGGTTGATTCCCTCTTACAGCAACTGTGATTACCTAGGGCCAACCCTGCCAAATTTTCACTCTGGAGTCTCATGAAGCCTGGGGCACCAAAACCGGGTCACACCATTAAAAGATTTGGGAAACACTGCCCTATGATCCTAAAAATAAGATCAGGACATCTCAGTCTCATTCAACAGCCTGTTTGGGAGACTCAAATACAGGGGCAGATTGACTGGCAGAGAACCCAGTTAGGGAAGTTTAGTGAAGTTACTGTGCATCCATTCAAGAAAATGCCAATGTAGACTGTATTCCAAAACATTCAGTGAAACCTCACAAACTTCAAATAAGCTGCAAATCTAAATTTGGAAATTTGAAAATAATTTGGAAAGTTAAACCCTTGCTTGTATCAGGTTTTTTTTACAGATGGGAATTATATGAATAAAGTCCTGAGAATCTATCTACATGTTATGTCTGGTCAGTAATAAATTATGGATACGAAGCTTAGGGAAGAGGAAAAAAAGAAAACCAACAGCTTCAAAATGTGGTTCTTAAGAATGATCTTAAGGGTGAGCTGGAGGGGGAAAACAATTAATGAGAAAGTACTGAATGAGACCGAAAAACAAGAGAACTGTTAAATAATATCAATAAAGGGCAAATGGAGCTCTTTGGGCATGTTATCCGTGCAGAAGGGTTGGAATGTCTAATCACCACCGGAAGAATTAACAGAAGAAAGGCAAGGAGCTGCAGCAAAGGAAGCAACTAAACATTAAAGACTGGCTTAACCAGAACTCCAACAACAAGGTCAACCACTGTTGCTATGATTGGAAAGTTTGGAAGATAATGGTTGCCTATGCCACCTAGAATGCCACTTAAACAATGATAAGTTTTGGTTTCCCCAACAAGTGGAAAATTGTCTGTACTACATTTAATCTATCAAACCCTTTCATAATTTTAACAAGTGTGTTGGTTACATTTACACAACCTTTAGCACTTTGTTGGTTACAGGTACTCAATCTTAAACATTTTGTTGGTTACAGATGTACAGGAATAGGTTAATTAAGGAAATTGGATTGTTAAACATAAATCATGTCTGTATAATTTGATTGGGTTATTTGATGAAGTAACAGAAGGTTGATCAAGGATGTTGTCAAGGATTTCAGTTATGAGGAGAATTTGGGAAAGTTCTCTTGAAGCAGAGAAATTTAAGAGGTGACTGAATAAAGGTTTTCAAAATGATGAAAGGTTTTGATGAACTCGATAGAGAAAAACTATTCCCTCTGGTGAGCGGGTCAATAGCCAGAGGTCAGAGATTTAAAAACATTGAAGGGAAATGGGGAGAAATGTTTTCACCCAGAGTTGTTGCAATCTGGAACATTCTACCCGAAAAGCTGCTGGAAGCTGATTCCATGAATAATTTGGGGAAGGAACTTGAGAATGAGGAAGTTACAGAGTTATCGACAGTAAAACAGGAGTGAGGGACTCAGCATTACTGATTCTTCAAAGAACCAGCACAGACTAGATGCACCAAATAGTCACTTTGTTTGCTGTAAGTCTCTAGGATACTCAGTCTGTAACACTTTGTTGGTTACGTGTGTTTATTCTGTAACAGTTTGCTGGGAAACCGATAAAAATTATTTACAAGATAGCAAGAATTCCTGAGCAAGATCTTCTAATTTTAACATCCCTGCATTTTTTCCCTCTTCCCAGATTACTTGTATTGTATCCTGGAGGATACAAATAACATTCCAGAAATAACTCTAAATCAGGAAATGGAAGGGAGGGAAGCACTCAAGAAAATTACAATCACCAGGTAAGTGGTACTTAGCAACTGGTTGGAACTGTGGCTTAACAAGTCCCTGGCTCCTGATGGATTTCATCCGAGGGTCTTAAAATAAATCGCTAGTAAGGTAGTTAATGGGTTGGTTGCAGTCTTCCAAAATTCACTAGATTCGGGGAAGGTCCCATTAGATTGGAAAATAGCTAATGTAACTCCTTTATTCAAAAAACGAGGGAGACAGAAAGCAGGAAATAATAGGCCAGTTACTTAACATCTCTTATAGGGAAAATGTTAAAAGCTACTACTGAAGATGTTATAACAGGCATGTAGACAAATTCATGGCAAACAGGCAGAGTCAACAAGGCTTTGTGAAAGGAAAATCATGTTTAACAATTGATTGGAGTTCTTTGAAAAAGTAACAGGTGCTTTAGATAAAGAGGAATCAGTGATTGTACTGTACTTTTCAGAAGGCATTTGATAAGGTGCCACATTAAGGTTATTGCAGAAAATAAAAGCTCATGGTGTAGTGGGTATGGATAGAAGATTGCCTAGCTAACAGGAAGCAGAGATTAGGCATAAATGAGTCTTTTTTTCTGGTCGGCAGAATATAACAAGTGACCAGTGGGATCAGTGCTGGGGCCTCAACTCTTAAAATTTATTAAAATGATCAAAATGATGGTACGGTTGCTAGGTTTGCTGATGACACAAAGATAGGTAGAAAAGTAAGCTCTGAAGACATAAGCAAGTTATAAAAGGATGTAGATAGGTTAGTAGGTTAGTTGAATGGGCAAAAATCTGGCAAATGGAGTATAATGCAAGAAAATATGAAATTGTCCCAGTGTCCCAGAAATCTAAAGCCCTCCCTCCTGCACAATCTCTCCAGCCACACATTCCTCCTATTTCTATACTCACTAGTGCGTGGCACTGGAAGTAGTCCAAAGATTACTACCTTTGAAGTCCTGTTTTATAATCTGCTGCCTAGCTCCCTAAATTCTGCTTGCAGGACCTCATCCCTCTTTCCACCTATGTTACTGGCATCAATATGTACCACGATCTCTGTCTGTTTGTCCTCCCCCTTTAGAATGCCCTGCAGCTGTTCAGTAACATCCTTTACCTTGGCACCAGGGAGGCAACATACCATCCTGGAGTCATGTCTATGGCCACAGAAACGCCTGTCTGTTCCACTTTCTTGCGAGTTTCCTACCACTATTGCTCTTCCCCTCTTTTTCCTCCTCCCCATGCAGTTCAGCCACTCCTAGTGCCATGAGCATGGCTGCACTCCCCAGAGGAACTGTCACTCTCACCGTTTTCCAAAACAGAAAAACGGTTCTCGAGCGAGATGCACCTTGGGGATTTCCTGACTAACTAGCTAACATCTTTCTTCTGACTGATGGTCACCCATTCCCTCTCTATCTGCACTTCCATAAACTGTGAGGTGACCATGTCTAAAAACATGCTCTCCACGAAACTCTCAGCCTCGCGGATGCAACTCTGTGCCTCTAGCTGCTGCTCAAGCTCCGAAACTCAGAGCTCAAATAGCTGTAACTGGTGGCACTTCCTGCACATACGATCAGTCAGAGTGCAAGGTGGTACATATTGCAGGTGGTACATAACACGGAACTGAGCTGCCCTGCCATGCCTCTAGTTGAGAAAAACCCTTACTTTAAGTTAAATACAGTAAAAGAAGTTAAATTATTTACGTACTTTAAATAAAAACTAGAACTCTTACCTTCCTTTAGCTTAATCTATTTTAAATTGGAGAAAAACTGGAGAAAAAAACTGGAGGAAAACACTTACCCACTACTCACCAATCAGCTCTCACCTTTGTGCTGATGTCACTTTTTGAAGCTTCCCCGCGCTCGCGCTGGTTCTGATCTCTCCGCCGCCCTCTCGCACAGACTTGTGATGTCACTTTTTTTTTTGGAAAAATATACTTTATTCATAAAATATCTGAAAGAACATTACAAAACATTTCTAAACAGCCATCACAAAAAGTGCAATCATATTCAACTTTTACACAAGGATCACGAGGTTCTTCAAAATAATCAATTAATATTATAGTCATTTCAATATGGTCATTACATAAAGTCAGACAGTGCAATGGGATTGGAGTTATCGACATACATCATGTTGCGCTCTGAGGTGCTTCAGCACAATTATGATACATGTAGTATTCACTACATACAATCTTTGTGAGTCGTACAGCCCGAGGGGTCTATACAATTTCCAGCCTCTCAGTGCACTGTGGCAGAAAGGTCTTAGACAGCGACCTTTCCCCATTGCACCTTTGCGGTGGCTGCTCCAAGCTTTATTGCGTCCCTCAGTACGTAGTCCTGGAGCTTGGAATATGTCAGTCTGCAACACTCAGTCGGGGATAACTCTTGCGCTGGAAGACCAACAAATTTCGGCCAGACCAAAGAGCGTCTTTCATCGAGTTGATGATCCTCCAGCTGCAGTTGATATTTGTCTCAGTGTGTGTCCCTGGGAACAGCCTGTAGAGCACAGGGTCCTGTGTCACAGAACTGCTCGGGATGAACCTCAACAGAAACCACTGCATCTCTCTCCAGACCTTCTTTGGAAAGGCACATTCCACAAGGAGCTGAACAACGGTCTCTTCCCCACCAAAGCCACCTTGAGGGCAATGTGCAGAGGGGTGAGACTTCTCGTGTGTAGGAAGGATCTGACAAGGAGGGCCTTTCTCACCACCAGCCATGCTACATTTTGGTGCTTGTTGAAAAGTTCTGGTGATGAGGCATTCTGCCAAATGACTTTAAAAGTCTGCTCAGAGATACATCTGACAGGATCCACCATCTCCTTTTCCCACAGGGCCTCTAGGATGTTATGTGCTGACCACAGCCTGATGCATTTGTGATCAAAGGTGTTTCTCTGCAGAAATTTTTCCACGAGGGACAGGTGGTACGGCACGGTCCAACTACTTGGAGCGTTCCACGGCAGCGTGGCCAGACCCATGCTTCGCCACACCGGTGACAGGTAGAACCTCAGCACATAGTGACATTTGGTGTTTGCGTACCGAGGATCTACGCACAGCTTGATGCAGCCGCACACAAAAGCGGCCATCAGTATGAGGGCGATGTTGGGCACGTTTTTTCCCCCTTTATCTAGAGGCTTGTACATCACATCCCTGCGGACACGATCCGTTTTCGACCTCCAGATAAACTGAAAGATGGCTCGGGTGATCACCATTGCGCAGGAGTGCCTGCAGCAGGGCCAGACTACGCCACGTACAGCAACACCGAGAGTGCCTCACGCCTGATAACCAGGTTCTTACAAGCAATGGAAAGGGAGTGGCACTCCCACATGACCAGTTTTCTTTCCACGATAGCCACTCGTTCCTTCCAGTTTCTAACGCATGCCCCGGTCCCTCCGAACCACATCCCCAGCACCCTCAGGCCATCTGACCTGACCGTGAAGGGGACAAAGGATCCCAAAGAACATGGCCTCGCTCTTGCCATAATTTAACTTGGCTCCCGAGGCCAGTTCAAACTGGTTGCAGATGTTGATTAGTCTGCGCACCGACAGCAGATCCGAGCAGAAGATCGTGATATCATGCATGTACAGGGAGGCTTTGACCTGAGTGCCTCCACTGCCTGGGATCATCACTCCTCTTATGCCCAGATCCTTCCTGATGGACTCAGCAAAGGGTTCTATGCGGCACACAAACAAGACAGGGGAAAGAGGGCAACCCTGCCTGACTCCAGATTTAATTGGAAAGGTTTCTGATTCCTACCCATTGATTGCGACTGCGCTACTGATGTTAGTGTGGAGCAGGTGGATCCAGTTGTGGATTCCCTCCCCTAACCCCATTTTGGAGAGCACATCCACCATGTAGGTGTAAGATATTCTGTCAAAGGCCTTCTCCTGATCCAGGCTGATGAGGCAAGTGGCCACACCCCTGTCCTGCACATAGGCAGTCGAATCCCTGAGTAGCGCAAGGCTGTCAGAGATCTTCCTGCCAGGCACAGCGCATGTCTGGTCAGCGTGGCTCACCAACTCCAGAGCAGATGTGACTCAATTTGCTTGGACAGAATCTTATAGTCCTTATGCAACAGTGAAATGAGTCGCCAATTTCTGATTTCCTCCCTTTTCCCCTTCTGCTTGTAGATGAGGGCAATGATGTCTTTCCTCATGGATTCTGACATGCTGCTAGCCAGGAGCATACTCTTGTACACTTCCAGCAGGTCTGGGCTGATCCAGTCCTGCAGAGCCCAATACAACACAGTCGGTAAGCCATCACTTCCGGGAGTTTTACTTTTCACGAAGAACTTAAGTCAGTTCGTCAGGAGTTAGCAGTTTGTCCAGACTCTCCTATGTACTGTCAATAATTGACCGCAGGACACTCTTCCTAGACAGCTTCACTGCGATGCTGACTGCAGGACACTCTTCCCAGGCTGCTTCACCGTTATGCTAACTGCAGGACATTCTTCCTGGACTCTGACCCATTATCTGTCCTGGCACTCATCTTTGCAGAATTGTATGCTTTTTCCTTAGGTTTGGTGCTTTCCTGAACTTTTTTAGTTAACCACAGATGGTGGGTCCTCCCCTTAGAATTTTTCTTTATAATAGAAGTGCACTTACTCTGAATACTCTGAAATAACCCCTTAAGTGTCTACCACTGCTTCTCTATTGATCTATCCTCTAGCCTAGTTCCTAGTTCACTTCAGCTCATTCAGCTTTCATCTCCACATAGTTCCCTTATTTAAGTTTAATATACTAGTCTTAGATTCACTCATCTCCCATTCAAACTGGATGTAAAATTCAATCATATTGTGGTTGCTGCTGCCTGTTGTCACAAAAGGTTGCTATGTAGGTGCAGCAAGTAATCAGCAAAGCTAATAGGGTTTTGGTAATCTGAGGTGTAATACACATTTAAGAGAATGTGAGCAGATTGACCACGTGACTGAAAGACCCAATAACTATGTATTGTAGGCTACCATGTTAATGTTAGTCTAGATTAGGGTCTGGTTGGAGAAGCACACAACATGCTAATGTTCTGCTGTTTGTGTAAATAAATAGTATGTGCTTTATATCATATTGGTCTCTGCATCTGCACTATATTGTAATTGACTCGTCTGCCGACAAATACAGCCAGTGCAACTGGCTTAGGAGCAAAGCAACTCCATAGTAAAACATAACAACTGGCGACGAGGCAAAACACAACCAGTCGACGACACCAAGGAAAACTGGAAAAGATCAACTGTACTGAGTTAGCCATGCTCTGCAGGCCAATTGTGAATACATCACAGAATCACACAGTGCAGAAGAGGTCCTTCGGCCCATCGAGTCTGCACTGACACGTGAGAAACACCTGACCTACCTACCTAATCCCATTTACCAGCACTTGGCCCATAGCCTTGAATGTTATGATGTGCCAAGTGCTCATCCAGGTACTTTTTAAAGGATGTGAAGCAATCCGCCTACACCACACTCCCAGGCAGTGCATTCCAGATCGTCACCACCCTATGGGTAAAAAGTTTTTCCTCACATCCCTCATAAATCTCCTGCCCCTCACCTTGAACTTGTGTCCCCTCATGACTGACCCTTCAACTAAGGGGAACAGCTGCTCCCTATCCACCCTGTCCATGCCCCTCATAATCTTGTACACCTCGATCAGGTCGCCCCTCAGTCTTCTCTGCTCCAATGAAAACAACCCAAGTCTATCCAACATCACTGCATAACTTAAATGTTTAATCCCAGGCAACATCCTGGTGAATCTCCTCTGCATCCCCTCCAGTGCAATCACATCCTTCCTATAATGTGGCGATCAGAACTGCACACAGTAATCCAGCTGTGGCCTCACCAAGGTTCTTTCTATACAACTCCAATATGACCTCCCTACTTTTGTAACCTATGCCTTGATTGATAAAGGCAAGTGTCTTATATGCCTTTTTTACCACGCCACTAACATGCCCCTCTGCCTTCAGAAATCTATGGACACACACAAAGAACAAAGAACAAAGAAAAGTACAGCACAGGAACAGGCCCTTCAGACCTCCAAGCTTGCGCCAATCATATTGCCTGTCAACTAATACATTTTGCACTTCCGGGATCCATATCCCTCTATTCCCATCCTATTCAAGTATTTGTTAAGCTGCCTCTTAAACACCACCATTGTACCTGCTTCCACCACCTCCTCTGGCAGCGAATTGCAGACACACACTACCCTCTGGGTAAAAAACTTGCCCCGCACATCTGCTCTATAGTTTTCTCCTCTCACCTTAAATCTATGTCCCCTAGTAATTGACTCTTCCACCCTGGGAAAAAGCTTCTGACTATCTACTCTGTCCATGCCACTCATAATTTTGTAAACTTCTATCAAGTCACCCCTCAATCTCCGTCGCTCCAGTGAGAACAATCTGAGTTTCTCCAACCTCCCCTCATAGCTAATAACCTCCAGACCAGGCAGCATCCTGGTAAACCTCCTCTGCGCCCTCTCCAATGCCTCCATATCCTTCTGGTAATGTGGCGACCAGAATTGCACACAATATTCCAGGTTTGGCCTAACCAAGGTTCTATACAGCTGCAGCATAACTTCCCAGCTTTTATACTCAATACCCCAGCCAATGAAGGCAAGCATGCCATATGCCTTCCTGACTACCTTATCCACCTGCGTTGCCACTTTCAGTGACCTGTGGACCTGTACACCCAGATCCCTCTGCCCGTCAATGCACTTAAGGATTCTGCTATTTACTGTATAATTCCTGCCTGTATTAGACCTTCCAAAATGCATTACCTCGCATTTGTCTGGATTAAACTCCATCTGCCATTTCTCCGCCCAAGTCTCCAACCGATCTATATCCCGTTGTATCCTTTGACAATCCTCTTCACTATCTGCAACTTCTCCAACCTTAGTGTCACCTGCAAACTTACTAATTAGCCCAGTTACATTTTCCTCCAAATCATTTATGTATACTACAAACAGCAAAGGTCACAGCACTGATCCCTGCGGAACTCCACTAGTCACAGCTCTCCATTCAGAAAAGCACCCTTCCACTGCTACCTCTGTCTTCTATGACCAAGTTAATTCTGTATCCATCTTGCCAGCTCACCTCTGATCCCATGCGACTTTACCTTCTGTACCAGTCTGCTATGAGGGACCTTGACCTTACTGAAATTCATGTATATAACATCCACTACCCTTCCATCATCGATCATCTTTGTAACTTCCTCGAAAAACTCGATCAAGTTAGTGAGACATGACCTCCCCTTCACAAAACCATGCTGCCTCTCACTAGTACGCCCATTTGCTTCCAAATGGTAGTAAATCCTGTCACAAAGAATCTCCTCCAATAATTTCCCTACCATTGATGTAAGGCTCACCGGCCTGTAATTTCCTGGATTATCCCTGCTACCCTTCTTAAACAATGGAACAACATTGGCCATTCTCCAGTCCTCTGGGACCTCACCCGTAGCCAGTGAGGATACAAAAATTTCTGTCAAGGCCCCAGCAATCTCCTCCCTTGCCTCCCTCAGTACTCTGGGGTAGATCCCATCTGGCCCTAGGGACTTATCCACCTTAATATTCTTCAAGACGCCTAACACCTCTTTTTTGATCTCAACATGATCCAGGCTATCTACACACTCTTCTCTAGACAAATTGACCGCTAAGTCCTTCTCTTTGGTGAATACTGATGAGAAGTATTCATTTAGTATCTCTCCCATTTCTTCTGTTTCCACACACAGATTCCCACCTCTGTCTCTGAGTGGGCCTACCCTTACCCTGGCTACCCTCTTGCTTTTTACATATGTATAAAAGGCCTTGGGATTTTCCTTAATCCTGGTTGCCAGTGACTTTTCATTACCCCTTTTAGCCCTCCTGACTTTTTGCTTAAGTTTCTTCCTACTTTCTTTATATTCCCCATGGGCTTCATCTGTTCCCAGCCTTCTAGCCCTTACAAATGCTTCCCTTTTCTTTTTGACTAATCTCACAATATCCTTCGTTATCCAAGGTTCCTGAAACTTGCCATGCTTTTCCTTCATCCTAGCAGGAACATGCCGGTCCTGAATTCTTATCAACTGATGTTTGAAAGCCCCCCACATGTTCGTTGTTGATTTGCCCTCAAACATCCGCCTCCAGTCTAGATTCCTCAGTTCCTGCCTAATATTGTTATAATTAGCCTTCCCCCAATTAAGCACCTTAACCCGAGGACTCCTGTTATCCTTATCCACCAGTACTTTGAAACTTACAGAAGTATGGTCACTTTTCCCGAAATGCTCCCCTACTGAAACTTTGACCACCTGGCCGGGCCATTCCCTAATACCAGGTCCAGTATTGCTCTTTCCCTAGTTGGACTATCTACATATTATCTCAGTAAGCCCTCTTGGATGCACCTTACAAATTTTGCACCATCCAAACCCCTAGCACTAAGTGATTCCCAGTCAATATAGGGAAAGTTAAAATCACTCACCACAACAACCCTACTGCTTTTACATCTTTCCAAAATCTGTCTACATAACTGTTCCTCAATCTCCCGCCGGCAATTGGGAGGCCTGTAGTAAACCCCCAACATTGTGACTGCACCCTTCCTATTCCAGAGCTCTATCCATATTGCCTTGCTGCATGAGCCCACCGAGGTGTCCTCCTGTCGTACAGCTGTGATATTCCCCTCAACCAGCAGTGCAACTCCTCCACCTCTTCTACATCCCTCTCTATTCTGCCTGAAACATCTAAATCCTGGAATGTTTATCTGCCAATCCTGTCCATTCTTCAAAATCAAGTCTCTGTTATAGCAATAACATCATAGTCCCAAATACTAATCCAAGCTCTAAGCTCATCTGCCTTGCTTGTTATACTTTCACACACCAAGGTCCCTTTGTTCCTTGGAGCTTCCTAGTGTCATGCCATTCATTGAATACATCCTTGTCAAATTACTCCTTCCAAAGTGTATCACCTCACACTTTTCAGGGTTAAATTCCATCTGCCACTTAACTGCCTATTTGACCATCCCGTCTATATCTTCCTGTAGCCCAAGACACAACCTCACTGTTAACCACCCAGCCAATCTTTGTATCATTCGCAAACTTACTAATCCTACCCCCCACATAGTCATCTATGTTGTTTATATAAGTGACGAATAATAGGGGACCCAGCACAGATCCCTGTGGTACACCACTGGACACTGGCTTCCAGTCACTAAAGCAGCCTTCTGTCATTACCCTCTGCCTCCTACAACTAAGCTAATTTTGAATCCACCTTATCAAATTACCCTGTATCCCATGTGCATTTGCCTTCTTTATAAATCTCCCATGTGGGACCTTGTCAAAGGCTTTGCTGAAACCTATATAAACTACATCAACTACACTACCCTCATCTATGCACCTGGTCACTTGGTCAAAAAATTCAATCAAATTTGTTAGGCATGATCTCCCTCTGACAAAGCCATGCTGACTATCCCTGATCAAACCTTGCCTCTCCAAGTGGAGACAGATTCTCTTCTTCAGAATTTCCTCCAATAGTTTCCCTACCACTGACGTGAGACTCACTGATCTGTAGTTCCCTGGCTTATCTCTACAACCCTTCTTAAATAGTGGAACCATGTTAGCTGTTCTCCAGTCCTCTGGCACCTCCTCCGTGGCCAGAGAGGAATAAAACATTTGGGTCAGAGCCCCTGTGATCTCCTTCCTTGCCTCCCTCAGCGGTCTGGGACACAAATCCTCCAGACCTAGAGATTGTCCACTTTTTAAGCCTGCCAACACCTTGTCACTCCCTATATTAATTTACTCAAGAACCTGGCAGTCTCTCCCCCGAGTTCCATACCTTCATCCTCATTCTCTTGGGTGAAGACGGATATGAAGTATTTGTTCAACACTCTACAGATGTCCTCTGGCTCCACCATAGATTTTCCCTTGGTCCCTTATGGGCCCTACCCTTTCCCTGGTTATCCTCTTCCCATTGATATACTTATAGAATATCTTGGGACTTTCCCTACTTTTACCAGTCAGAGCTTTCTCATATCCCCTCTTTGCTCTCCTAATTGCTTTCTTAAGCTTCACCCTGCACTTTCTGTACTCCACTAATGCCGCTGTTGATTTGGTCTCCTTGTACCTGCTAAAAGCCTATCTTTTCCTTCTCAACGTATCCTGAATAACTCTGGTCATCCATTGTTCTCTGGGCTTGTTACTCCTTCCTATCACCCTAGAGGGAACATGTGGAGCCTGTACCCTCCCCATTTCCTTTTTGAACGCCCCCCAGTGCTCTTCTGTAGATTTCCCCACAGGTAGCTGTTCCCAGTCTACCTTGGCCAGATCCTGCCTTATTTTACTAAAATCCATTCTCCCCCAATCCAAAGCATTTTTTTTCAACTTGTCTATTTCTTTGTCCATAACATGCTTAAATTGTACCATGTTGTGGTCAATATCACTAAAATGCTCCCCCACCACCACCTCAGCCACCTAACCAGCTTCATTCTCCAGAATTAGGTCCAGCACAGCATCGTCCCTTGTTGGACGCTCTGCATATTGGCCTAAAAAGTTCTCCTGTACACATTTCAAGAAATCCACTCCATCCAAGCCCTTAACGCTATGTCTATCCCAATTAATGTTGGGAAAGTTGAAATCACCTAATATAACTACCCTATTGTTATTGTTTTTACACACCTCCACAAATTGTGCATATATTTGATCCTCAATTTCCCACTGACTATCTGGGGTTCTATAATAAACACCTAACAATGTGGCTGCCCCTTTTTTATTCCTAAGCTCTACCCACAAAGCTTCATTCAATGACCCCTCCAAGGTATCATCTCTCCTTACTGCAGTAACTGACTCTTTAACTAATAATGCAATGCCTCCTCCTCTTTTACGCCCTCCCGTCTCGCCTGAAGATTCTATATCCCAGAATGTTGAGCTGCCTATACTGCCCCTCCCTCAGCCACATATCTGTGATGGCTACTATATCACAATTCCACATGTCAATCCTCACTCTTACCTCATCCGTTTTACCTGTAATACTTCTGGCATTAAAGTAGAGGTCGTCCAGCCTTGCCTTACTCCCTTGAAACTTAATGCAGCTGTACTCCCTCTGACTTGATTGTTTTACTGTATTATGATGTGTCCCTATTCTGCTAACATTGGGTGTCCCATCCCACTGCCGAATTAGTTTAAACTCCTCCTAACAGCACTAGCAAACCTGCCCGCAAGGATGTTAATCCCGCTCTGGTTCAGATGTAGACCGTCCCGCTTGTACAGGTCCTACCTTCCCCAGAAATGGTCCCAGTGCTCCAGGATTCTAAAACCCTCCCTCCTGCACCAGCTCTTAAGCCATGTATTCATCTGCGCTATTCTCCTATTTCTTTGCTCGCTAGCATGTGGCACTGGGAGTAATCCAGGGATTACAAATTACAATTGTAAACTCTCACCGTAGTTGCTGAAGGTTTCGCCCTCCAATATGCCACAATTTCCTGCATTGAACAGTTTGATCTAGTCACATTATAATGACATATTGGTGGAGGAGAAGAGGCGGGCAATCCTCTTATCAACATGCAGCTGTGAAACATATGGCCTTATTTGTAGTCTTTCGGTACCCACAACCCCAGATTCCAAGAGCTTTGATGAGTTGGTGAATCTAGTGAAAGCCCACTTCCAACCAAAACCCTTGGTAGCAACACAGCATTTTAAATTCAAGGTGTCGCGCCCCTGGAGAGACAGTCGCTTGCTATGTAGCAGACTTAAAACAACTGTCAGAACACTGTGAGCTCGGGTCATCGATTAATGGCATGTTAAGAGATCAACTGCTGTGTGGGATTAACAAAGATGCCATTCAAAAAGGTTGCTGCCTGAGACAAATTTGGATTTCAATAAAGCCTGGGAGTTGGTGCTCACAATGGAAAATGCAGTCAGGGACTGAGAAGAAATCAAGGAGCACAAAATGGCGCTGTTTTTCACGTCAGGAGGGAGGCAATAGCTAGAAATGGCCTGGAAGCACAGGGCTCCACGGAAAGGCGAGAAACAGCTGCCATTAACAGGCCAACGAAAAGCAATGGTTTAACGGATAAAAACCACATTCATAATAGCAGGATTGGAACCAGACAGCCTACAAACGAATGACAATTTAAAAGAACTGAGTGCTTCTACTGTCATCGCAATGGGCACACTATGCGATATTGTAAAGAAAGTTTAAGGCCAAAATTGAAACAAAAAGGCAGAAATTGTGAAATTTATATAATGGAGGAGCCAGAAGAAACAGTCAGATATTTACTCTCTACACAATTTAAAAATGGGTAAATAGCACCAATCTACATGACAGTAGAAGTCAACAGAAAATCCTTCTGAATGTAAGTGGATTCAGGCACATCCACGACAGTCATAGGGGATCACACGTTTAAGTATCTGATTGGAGGAGGCCACTCACTAAAGCTGGAAAACTCCGATGCCAGACTAAAGACATATACTGGCGAAAATATACGAGTGAAAGGTATATGCAAGGCTCCAGTACATTATGAAAGCCAGTCTACGAATCTAGCCCTCATGGTGATAGCAGACAGAGAACCAAGTTTCCGTGGAAGAAATAGGTTAAGAGAGTAATCTTGAGAGATTACTGAGATCGCAACCAGAAGCAGGAAATGTTGCTGTTTGAAAAAAGGAACACGTAAAGACTCAACACAAGGAAATTGTAGTGCTGATGCTTCAGGACAGAGTTCGAGTTGAAGTCAGTAACCTCCAAGAAGAAAAAGAAAACCTGCTGAAGGACTTTTGCATATTACAAGATTCCCTCAGATCCCAATTTGTACCACTAAAAAATTATGAGGAAGAACAGAAAGAATTCCACATACCTCTGGCTAAGATGAAGAATTAATTAGCAGAGAAAGCACAACAATACTTAATTCTCCAGGAAACAAGTAACAAATGTAAAAAACAAATGGAAGAACTGAAGAACCAGCTACGCGGAAGCCAAGAAGCCTTAAAAATAGAGACCCCTGAATTTCAAAGGAACTGACAGATGAGGAAATGCTGGAAGACTCAACCACTGAGTTCACTCAAGATGAGCTCATATCTGATCCTATTCTAGCCAATAGGGAAGTTGAAGAGGAAGCTGAGATGAAATTCAGCATTGCCAAGAAGAAAACCCATCAAAAGAAGAAACATTGGAAGAGGTAGCAAAATTACTAACAAGGCCACAAGTTTTTTTTCATAACAGGTTCAATTTAGCCTTGCCCAACATACTAATTCTCAAAGCCTGCCTGACAGTTGCCTTTCATATTGTTGAACTAGGAGGGGAGGGGCAGCAGGAGTGCATGCGATGGGGCCCAAAAGAGTGTGAAAGCATTCCTGTTGGAGTCTACCCCACAGGTAGAAGGAACTCCTCTTGCTTTGGAAGTACCCATAGAACCCGTTGAACCTGAAAGAATCAAAGAGGCAAACTTACAGGTTCCTACTGGGGAGCCTCGTGGACAGATAACCCCTGGACGGCCTTAGAAAACTACGAAGGTTGACACATTCGAAAAAGCCTCCTGGGAGACTGAACTTGTAAACAGTTCAATTTTGTAAATAGTTAATATATTGTAAAATGTACTTTCAAGTAATGGGGTATGGTAATCTGAGGTGTAATACACCTTTAAGAGAATGTGAACAGATTATCCATGTTACTGTAAGACTCAAAAGATGTGTAGAATGGGCTACCATGTTAATGCTAGTCTAGATTAGGGTCTGATTGGAGAAGGACGCATCATGTTAATGCCCTGATGTTTGTGTAAATAAATAGTATGTGCTTCTTTTCATATTGGTCTCTGCATCTGCAGTATATTGTATTCGACTCACCTGCAACAGATAAGCATGCAACCAATTAGCAAGCAAAATGACCCCATAGTAAAATGTAACAACAGTGTTACTATTATTGCAAGGGAGCTGAATACAAGAGTAGTGAGGCTTTGCTTCAGTTATACACAGCATAGGTGAGGCCATATCTGGACTACTGTGCACAGTATTAGTCTCCTTATGTAAGGAAAGATGTTAATGCATGAGAAGCAGTTCAAAAGTTTACTAGATTAATACCTGGAATGGGTGGGTTGCCTTATGAGGACAGGCTAGACTTGTATCCACCGGATACAAGAGTAAGAGGTGACTTGATTGAAACACGTATGACCCTGAGGGGACTTTACAGGGTGAACGTGGAAAGGATTTTTCCTCTTGTGGGAGAATCTAGAACCCGGGGTCACTGTTTCAAAATAAGGGCATTTAGGGCAGAGATGAAGAAGTTTTTTTCCTCTGAGACGGTTGTGAAACTTTGGAATTCTCTTCCTCAAAAGGTGGTTGAGGCAGAATCTTTGAATATCTTTAGGGCAGTAGTAGATAGATTCTTGATAAGCAAGTGGGTGAAAAGTTATCAGGGTAGGCAGGAATATGAGGTTAAATCAGATCAGCCATGATCTTATAAAATGGCGGAACAGGCTCATGGGGCTGAGTGGCCTGCCTCTACTCCAAATTTGTATGTCCCTGTTCCCTTCCCTGGGGCCCTATCCCATTTTGAAGGATCTCTACCCTCTTCCCCAGCTCCTTGCCCCAATCCCAGCACTCACTTTGACTGAGAAGACCGATGCCATGAATTTGAGGCAGCAGAGGTTCATGTTCAAGAAGTTGAAGAGGGATCAGTGCAGGTGGTCCCGGATTGACAGCACATTAGGGATCAAATTAATGATGCAGACAGGACCAACTGACGATCTCCTTCAGTTCCTTGGATGGATAGGTGCAGGGATCATCGACATTTGGACCGCTCTATTCTCCATCTCGGACCCAGTCTCAGTGAGAGAGCATATTGACTGTGAATTGATTCTGGATTTAAGTTTTAAATAAATAAAGACCCACCAATGCCTCACCAATCTGCTGCTTCCCTTGAGCTGAATTTATTTGATTTTATAGGGAGTATCGGGGTATGATAGATTGCAGATTCTCACTTAAGCCCAGAGTATGGCTCCAAATCTAACAAGAATGAGTGACGCAATTCCAAATAATGCATGAAAATAATTTTTATTAGTGATTAAAATAAAACTGTACTGAAGTGAAAGGAAGGAAAAGCCTGCTTTGTAGATGTAGATTAAAAGAAAGAAAGACAACTTTATTGTAATACATACTTTAGGCAGAATTTTCTGGGTGACGTGTGGGGGGCAGGCCCCGCATGTCAGCACTTAAAATGGCGCGCGGTGATGTCGGGCGAGCGTCCTGACGTCATTGCACGCCATCGCGATATTTAACTGGGCGGACACGCACCCGCCATTAATAAAGAGCTTGTTAAAGCCCTTAACTTGACAATCAATGCCAATCTTGAGACGCCTGTGCGATCTTCGGCTTGGCGCATTGGCGCAACGGGCAGGCGGGTAAGTGACTTTTTAACAAAACTCATCCACGGGCAGGATATGTGGGTTCAATGGGGTTATCAATGTTTCATGTGAAGTATTTATGGCAGAAAAAGTGTTTTAAACTTGCCTGTGTGATCGTGAGCAGTTCAGATCGATTTCCAGCAGCTTTCTCTGTACTTTGAAGCTTCAGCTCAGCACTCTACAGTCAGAAATCTTTAGTGGGCCTGCAGTTTTCCAGATGCCTCCATTTAGCCTGGTATGTGCTCTAACATCTCCACTGGAGGCAGTTCCTCTGAGGAGGAAAGGAGGGATAGAATAAGGAGGAGGCCAGGAGTGAACAATCAGCCTCCAGGGGAGCCACCTTTGGGATGCCAGGCACCGGCACAAGGGGCGCAGGGCCAAGAGGTTGTCCAAGGTGGAAGGGGCCGCAGAAGGTGCCACTATCCTGCTGCCAGGGTATACAGGCAGCGAAGCAGCTACCTCAATATGACTGAGATGCAGTTCCGAAGGAGGCTCTGGCTGTCAAGGGAGACAGTCACCTCCATCTGTCAGATGATTGGCCCTGAGATCTCTTCTAACTGTGTGGGTGGACACCCCATGCCAGCAGCTCTGAAGGTCACAGTTGCCCTCCACTTCTATGCATCTGGTTCCTTCCAGGGCTCAGTGGGTAATCTTTGCGGTGTCTCCCGATCAGCTATCCACACTTGTGTCAAGCAGATTACAGACGCTCTGTTCAGATGGGCATTGGCCTTCATCGACTTCCGCTGCAACCAGGCATGTCAAGCACAGCGAGCCAGAGGCTTCGTGGCCATTGCTGGATTCCCCCGAGTCCAGGGTGCAATAGACTGCACACATGTGGCCATCAAGGCACCAGCAGGTGAGCCCAGTGCCTTTGGCAACAGGAAGGGCTTCCACTCCATGAACGTGCAGATAGTGTGTGATCACAGGATGCAGATTCTGCAAGTTTCTGCAAGGTACCCAGGCAGCTCCCACCACGCCTCCATCCTCAGACGTTCCCAGGTGCCGGGGCTCTTCAGTGCTCCGGCTCGGCTGGATGGATGGCTGGTAGGTGACAAGGGCTATCCCCTCAGAAGGTGGCTCATGACGCCTCTCCGTGATCCAAGAACTGAAGCTGAGGAGCGCTATAATAGGAGCCAAGGCTCCACAAGGGCTGTGGTGGAGACAGCCATTGGTCTTCTCAAGATGCGCTTCTGATGCCTGGACTGCTCAGGCGGTGCACTCCAGTACCCCCCAGATTGCGTCTCAGTGATAGTGGTAGCATGCTGCGCTCTGCACAATCTTGGGCTGGAAAGGGGGGGATGCAATGGACGATGAAGACCTTGATGCAGTGGATGTGGCTGCACACGATGACTCCAGCAGTGGTTCAGAGGATGTGGAAGCACAGGGCAATGATGAGGGGCAGCATGCCAACCTGCTATTACACCAAGGAGGCAGGGACATCAGGACAATTTAATCCAACGAACCTTCAGCTAGCTCCACACAAATGGATCTGCAGGACCAGCATTGCCTGGCGCATCCATATGCGGCACTTAAGTGCTACATCTTCCACTTCATAGCTGCAACTAAGGGCTTAGTACAGAAACATCAATATCCACTCAAACACTCATGATATGTCAGTGAAACAGACAAATGCAGCACAAAGGAGACACCCTCAGCCATGGTCACAAATGTGGACTTTATTTCCATCCATCAGATGTTGCCATCAGAAACATGACAAAATGTTGCTCTGACGTTCACAAAAAAACAATTCCCAATTAATTAAGGCCAACAGAAAAGCACCAGTGACAAACCCATGGAGTGAATAACGTGCCTTATGTTTACACTTGAAGGTGCTTCGTCTTGGTGCCACCCCAACACTCAGAGTGACTTGTGAGACAGTCTGACTCTGCTGTCCTGTTGGCCTCGATGACTTTGGCGGCCAACCTCTGGCCCGTGGAGCCTGTGCTGGCCCCAGCTGGGAGGGAGTGGCCAGATACAGAACTGGCACCTCCCCAGTTGTTGCAGCCTCAACGGATGCAATGGTCACTGGCAGAGGGGCGGAGGAGCTGCTGCCCTCATCCGGAGCGCCCTGAGAGGAGCTCGCAGTGATGACAGGCAGCTGCTGCGCCGACGTGAGGTCCATTTCGGCCTCCCTGCTCACCGCAGATGGATGGGCACCGACTGGCGACACTTGGTACCCAGAACATCTCCCACACTGCCAATGACTCCCATGGCCATTATCACTGTGAAGGCTTGCAGGTCCGAGTGTAACCTCATCAGATGCTGATCAATCTGTTGGAAGGCCCTCTCCATAAGAGTCACCAATCTCTCAATGGAGGAAGCCTGAAGCTCTGTCCTGAGGTTCATGTCATCACTGACACTCTGCATGGATTCCTCCACCACAGAAACCAAGTGAAACACACCATCATGCAACCCTGCCAGATGCTCCCGCGCACCTGGCCACATTTCCTGCAGCTGCTGCATGGCAGACATCTCCAGAGGCACATCATCACAGCCCGACTCAGCATGTGCCTGGTCCCCTGCAGTCCTCTGGCTGCTGGCGCCATCGGCACTCTCTGTCCATGCCATCTCCTCCAGCGATTGTGAAATGCTCTCTCCACTGTGCCCCGGGACACTAATCGACGTTATTGTCCTCACCGATGTGGTTGTCGCTGCGCTGGTGCATGGTTCGCTGAAATGATGTGACGCTCATGCCAATTGATGCCCATCAGGTGTAGAGGGGGAGGGCTCTGGACATCCTCCTGGTGGCCATGTGGTAGTGATACTGAAATTAACAAGGACAGTGGATCAGTTAGCATTCAGTCAGTAACACAATTCATCCCTTTCCCCCCAGGCTCATAATGTACTCAACCTTCAAGAACCTAAGGAGATGAACATTGGTGGGGTGGTAAATAGTCAAGAGGAGGACCAAACATTACAGGCGCATACAGACTGCCTCTCAGATGGCCTAAGGAATGCCACATAGAATGTTATGTGGATAAGTGTGAGGTTAAACACTTGGGCAAGACAAACAAGGTACGGGAATACAGGAGAAATGGTAGGACTATGGAAAGTCAGGACGACTACAGGGACCGTGCTGGGCAGAGCCGTTAAGGTAGCAGAACAGGAACATAAGGCGTTTAACAAGGTGAAAGCCACATTTGCCTTTATTATCCGAGGAATAGAATGTAGGAAATGGGAGGTCATGCTGCAAATGCAGAAAACGCTGTCGAGGCCACAGCTACACGTCTGCGTTCATTTGTAACCTGCGCTTCATAGGAAGGATGGCATTGGAGTGGAGAGAGTGCAGAGGTTCCTGACCAGGATGGCCTGGTGGGTTGGAGTTATGAGGAAACATTGCATAACTTGTGACATTTGCCATGGAGCACAGGAGATTGACAGGTCACATTATTGACCTTCATACCGTTATGAGGGGCATAGACCGGGTGGACAGAAGGCAACATTTCCCCTTGGTGGAGGGATGACTAACATGGTGGCATTTATTTAAGTTGAGGGGCATGAGGTTGACAGGTGAGGTGCTGAGGACCTTTTGGACAGAGTAATGTGGGACGCACTGGCTGAAAGGGTGGCAGAGGTACAAACCCTCCTAAGATGCAATAAGTATTTGGATGTGCAGCAGCGATGCCATGGCACGTTAGGCCATGGGGATAGTGGTCAGAAATGGGATAAGGTGATTTTGAAAGGTGCTACAGATGCGTATCCTCAAGGGGCCAAGGGCCCTTTGTGTATGACCCACACGTTTAACTGTATCAGTCTGTAATGAACAGTGTTTCTGCATTAACGATTGCAGCAATCATCAGTGCCTTGGATGGTGGGAAGACAGAGTGGATGGGACTGTGGGCCTCAAACATCTGGCTGCTGCACACCGGCCTCATCGACATCTGCCAACCAGGCTGTCTGCCTTCTTCCCAACATCATGGCCTGTTCTTTGAAGTGGGTGACGGTGTGCAGCACGGCGTGCCCACCACCAGACCGCAAACGCTCCAGGTTGTTGTGCTCTGTTTTTGCGCGAACAGAGAACAGCATTTATTGGGGCTGGTTGCTCAAGTACTCTGCACGCGCATGCCGCACCTCAACCACAGTGGCCCATCTGAGGCCTCCATCAGCTCCTGTCCACACTACTGGTGATCAGACCTCAGAAGATAGTACGGCTTCTCCCAACCCCCTCCCCCAATGGTCCCCTTGGACACATTCAGCATCCATCACTTGCCCATGGTAAGGAGGCGCAACTAGGTGCGGCGCCGAGGCCAGCAGATAGCTCTTGGCCACGACACCTTGAGGCTCCCCTTCCACCATCTCATCACCATCAATAAGACATGGGTTGGAGTTCTGAGTATGTGCTTAGCTGCCTCCCTTGCAGGTTGCCCCCAGACTACTCAAATGAGACAAACACCAACATATTCTGTGGGGAGAGCCCATCTTCTCTAAGCGTGGTCACTATCTGTTTGCCCACCCAGGGTGCGCCAAATGCCCAGTGGAGTAATGACACTAAGATGTTGGGGGGGGGGGCCCTCAAAGGCTAAGGCTAACTGCTGGGTCAAATGGTCAAGGCTGACATGGTACTCACTCTTCCAGAGCGCAGCAAATCATTGAAGCGCTTGCAGCACTGGGTCTCTGTTCGACGGACAGCATCTTGGGAGCTAACCACCTCTGCCACCTTCTGCCAGGCCCGCTTCATGATGTGGGGAGTCCTCCTCCTCCCATCCCGGGGTAACAGGACCTCCCGACGTTCTGCCACCTCTTTCAGAAGGGCAGCAATGCAGGCATCAGAGAAGCGAGGGGCACATTGGCCCCCCACTGGCCTACCCTCCTTCTCTGGCCTGTCCTCTGTGCAGACCCCCTGCGCCTGTCGCTGGCCATGGTGAACAGCCTAAAGGAGGCTGCCTGGCTTCTCTTTATACAGACTGCCTGTTCCCCATTGGAACTGGTGCTCTGTGCATGCTCGCCGCAAATTTGAAAACCCCGCTGTCCACGGGAGTGTGCAATGCGCTGGGCAGGCTTTAATTGGCCCACCCGCACAAAATGGCAGTGCGGCCCGCTTAGCTGGTGGCAATTGGCTCCGTGCCCGCCAACTTTTGGGTTGCGCCTGCCCGCCCGACAAACATAAAATTCTGCCCTCTATTAGAAATGAAAACCACAAACTGGCCTATACACGACAGCTCCCCAAAATGGTAAAACAACCCCAAATTAGTCTGCTCGAGATAGCTCCCCAAAATGGTAAAAATCCCCTTGGTTTATATATCACCAAATCTCCAAATAACCTTGCACAGGGGTGGGCTCTCTGTGTCCATCAACGGCCCTTCCTCCATAGTCTTGTGTGGTCAGCCAATCCATTCCAGCTGCAGCCCTGAATGTTGGATGCTGTGTTACTTTTAAGTTCAATTTCTGGCTCCATTCCAGCCTTTCTCAAAACAAGAATCTGCAACCATGAATCCTTATCAAATGCTTTTCATAGGCACCGTGAGGCTTGCAGACTTTGCAATATTCAGGCTGTTTACACATCTCCTTGGTGGTGTTTCTCACCTTCCATCAATCAGGTTTCAGTGTCCATCAATCAAACTCCGTCTCCTGATTCCAAACCATAGGTGACCACCCCAAGTGCAAGATTATTTATTGTCCTGCCTTGTAGTTAAAGGGCCATCGAATTCAGTAAGCAACTGACTCCTGTTAAACAATAATTTTTATTTTAGCAAGTCTAGCCCGAAAAGGAAAAGCAGTAGTTTAGACCAAATTGCAGCAGTGAAAATGGGCTGCTATGAGCAGCATGAAAACAAAGCCTTGGGAAAAAAACAAGTCCACAGTTAATAATATCAAGTCTTTGACTCAATCAAAGCGCAATCACAATTAGGTTTAAATCAAGTAACATCTAAATATTCAATACAGGGTAATACAGGTTCTCAAAATCAAGAGCAAAGCAGAAATAAAGTGCAAACATATAGGGCAGGATTTTACTGTCTGCGAGCGGGGGCAGGGCCCACTCGCCAACACATAAAGTGATGCAGGATGACGTTGGGCAGAATTCCCGACATCACCCCGCCCCATTTACATTTTCAGGAAGGCGGGGGTGCAGCAAAATCAGCCAATTGAGACCATTGACAGGATCAATTAAGCAATTAAAGGACCTGCCCATCCAACCTTAAGGTTGGCGGGCAGGTCAGGAGCCCCAGGAGCAACTAGAAAAAACATGAAACCTCATCCACCAGGATGAGGTTTCATGTAGATTTTTAAAAATTTTAATAAAGTTGTTATGGAAATTATGAACATGTCCCAACTCATGTGACATTGTCATTTTTTTGTTCTATTTTTAATATTGTTGAAAGTAGAGGCGATCTCCGAGGCAGCACTTAGCCTCAGGGAGATGAGTGCGCTCTTTCATGCACATGCGCGAAAGAGCACACTCTGGATTTTAGAGGTACCCCCTGCCTGCACAGTGAGAGAATAGCGATTCCCTGTGGACAGCACATTGAGCGGGCCTTAATTGGCTCGCCAATGTAAAATAGCGCTGTGCCTCCAATCGGAAGTGCGCCGCATGCGCCAACCCATCAACTTCTCCCCCCAACAGGGGGAAAATTCTGCCCTTTAAGTTGCAAAATTTAGTGGCTGCACGTCTCGGGCCTATAGGGGTTAACTTGAATGTATTTACATAACTTTATTTAATCTATGTACCACAGATGGTAATGTGCAGAAATATCAGAACTGTTAGTGATACAATCTCTTGTTTTCTAATTTAAACTTTATCCGCCTAGATCTAAATTAGTTAACTGAAGAGCCTGTAATTATGTGGAAAATTATTAAATCAGTTTTTGTTTCTATATAAATTATTTGACCCAGTTTATCTTATAGCTTATTTTTAAAAATGTTAAATTAAAAGTAAATTCTTGCCAATTTGCTCATCCTACCTTATCCTGTGACATCACTATGTGATTTTTCTTTGTCACCCATTTGGTTTAGTCTCACAGCCTGAACACAGACCATTACCCTGCTCCACCCCTATTGCCAGGTCTCTTCATTTGTTCTTCTACACTCTGATCCCCGCGCCTCTCCTTTTATCCTGGCTGTGGTACTGAAAACTTGTGGCACAGAACTAGCTGCACTGCTAGCCCAGCTGTGCTAGTACAGTTACAATACTGGCATCTACCCAACAACTTGCAAAATTACCCAGATGTGTCCTGTTGAATTAAAGCAGGACAAATTCGAATCGGCAAGTGATCGTCCCATTAGTCCACTCTTGACCATCAGCAAAACGATGGAAGGTTTCATTGACAGGGCTATCAAGTGGCACTTACTCAGCATTAACCTGCTCACAGTTGGGTCGAATGTTTCCCCTCGACTGCCCGCTCCCTGTGCCTGATGATGGTCAACCTTGGCCAGGACCAGGAGCAGACTTATGAGGAGGTCCTCCTCCCACCCCGCCCACCCCTGCACTAGATGGTGACCTGGGGATATTTGTGCAGGAATTATTGACGGTGGCAGGGATGGCTGAGAACATTCACAAAAAAAAGCACACGGTATAACTGTATTTATAAATAGAGGCATAGGGCTGAATTTTCCATTCGCCGGGCAGGCGAAACTGACCCGACCCAACTGCAGGCGAGCGCAGACCTGATCGGTGCTGGCAATTGGGACCGCGCCGCCATTTTGCGTGGGCGGGCCAATTAAGGCCCACCCAGCGTATTTCACACTCCTGTGGAGAGCAGGACTTTCAAAATTGCGGCAGGCGTGTACAGACCACTGGTTCCAATGGGGAACCAGCAGTCTGCAGAAAGAAAGGCCAGGCAGCCTCCTTTAGGCTGATCACCATGGCCAGCTGCAGGTGCAGGGGTTCTGCACAGCGGGCTCCGGTAGAGGGCAGGCCAGAGGAGGAGGACAGGCTGCAGCGTAGGCCAGCGGGGACCAATGTGCACCTCGCTTCACTGATGCCTGCCTTGCCGCCTTTCTTGAGGTGGCGGCTACACGGAGAGAGGTCATGTTTCCCCAGGATGGGAGGAGGAGGGCCCCCCACGTTACGAAGCGTGCCTGGCAGGGTGGTGGTGGAGGTTGTCAGCTCCATGGATGCTGTCCAGCACACAGGGACCCAGTGCCACAAGTGCTTCAATGACTTGTTGCGCTCTGGAAGGGTGAGTTCCATGTTAGCCTTGGCCATTTAAGCCAGCAGGTAGCCTTAGCATTTGAGCCCCCCCACCCCCGCCAATTCTTAGTGTCGTTACTGCATTGGGCATTTGGTGCACACTGGGTGGGCAAACAGATAGTGACCATGCTTACATCAGCCTTAGTGGATGAGGAGAAGATGGGTTCTTCCCGCAGCATATGTTGGTGTTTGTCGCACTTGAGTAGTCTCGGGGCAGCCTGCAGGGGAGGCAGCTAGGCACATACTCTGAACTCCAACACCTTTTATTGATGGTGATGAGATGGTGGAAGGGGAGCCTCAAGGTGTCGTGGCCATGAGCCATCTGCTGGCCTCGGCTCCGCACCTAGTTGCGCCTCCTTGCCATGGGCGCTAAGACCTGTGTGTTACTGAAAGTGATGAATGCCAAATGTTTCAAGGTGGCCGTTTGGGGGAGGGGTTGGGAGCAGCCATACTATCTTTTGGTTTCGGATCACCAGTAGTGTGGACAGGAGCCGCTGGAGGCCTCAGATGGGCCACTGTGGTTGGGGTGCAGTGTGCATGTGCAGAGTACGTGAGCGATCAGCCCCAATAAATGGTGTTCTCTGTTCTGTAGGCGAAAACTGTGCACAACAGCCATGAGCATTTGCACACTGGTGATGGCCAGGCCATGCTCCACATACTGACCTGATTTGAAGAATAGGCCATGGAACAGGAAAGGAGCCAAGCAGCCAGGTTGGCAGGTGTCAGTGAGGCTGGGGTACAGCGGCTAGGTATTTGAGGCCCGCAGTCCCATCCATTCTGTCTTTCCACCATCCAAGGCACTGATGATTGCTGCAATTGTTAATGCTGCAACACTGCTCATTCACAGACTGATAAGAATCAAACATGTGGGTCGTACACAAAGGGCCCTTGGCCCCTTGAGGATACTTGTCTCCAGCACCTTCCAAAGTCGCCTTATCCCATTTCTGACCACTATCCCCATGGCCTAACATGCCATGGTATCGCTGCGGCAAATATAAATACTTAATGCATCTTAGGAGGGTTTGTACCTCCAACACCCTTTCAGCCAGTGTGTCCCACATTACTCTGTCCAAAAGGTCCTCAGCACCTCACCTGTCAACCTCATGGCACTCAACTTAAATAAATGTCACCAGGTTAGTCATCCCTCCATCAAGGGGAAATGTTGCCTTCTGTCCACCCGGTCAATGCCCCTCATAACGGTATGAAGGTCAATAATGTGACCTGTCAATCTCCTGTGCTCCACGGCAAATGTCACAAGTGTATGCAATGTTTCCTCATAACTCCAACTCTCCAGGCCAGCATGCATCCTGGTCAGGAACCTCTGCACTCTCTCCACTCCAATGCCATCCCTCCCATGAAGCGCAGGTCACAACTGAACGCAAATGTGTAGCCGTGGCCTCGACAGCATTTTCTGCACTTGCAACATGACGTCCCTTTTCCGACATTCTATTCCTCAACTAATAAAGGCAAGTCTGGCTTTTACCTTGTTAAACACCTTATGTTCCTGTTCTGCTACCTTAACGGGTCTGCCCAGCAAGGTCCCTGTAATCGTCCTGACTTTCCACAGTCCTATCATTTCTCCTGTATTCCTGTACCTTCTTTGTCTTGCCCAAGTGCATAACCTCACACTTATCCACATAACATTCCATGTGGCATTCCTTAGGCCATCTGACCAGCCTGTCTGTATGCGCCTGTAATGTTTGGTCCTCCTCTTGACTATTTATCACCTCACCAATGTACGTCTCCTTAGGTTCTTGAAGGTTGAGTGCATTATGAGCCTGGGGGGGAAAGGGATGAATTGTGTTACTGACTAACTAATCCACAGTCCTTTTGTTAATTTCACCATCACCACCGCATGGCCATCAGGAGATGTCCAGAGTCCCCCTTCCACACCTGAGGGATGTCAATTGGCATCACATCATTTCAACAAGCCAGGCACCAGCGCAGCGACTACCACATCGGTGGGGAATGTAATGTCGGCGAGTGTCCCAGGGCACAGTGGAGAGGGCACTTCAGAATTGCTGGAGGAGATGGCACGGACAGAGAGTGCTGACAGCACCAGCAGCCAAAGGATTGCAGGGGACCAGACATTTGCTGAGTCGGGCTGTGATGATGTGCCTCTGGAGATGTCTGCCATGCAGCAGCTGCAGGAAAAGTGGCCGCATGCGTGGGAGCATCTGGCAGGGTTGCATGAGTGTGCGCTTCACTTGGTCTCTGTGGTGGAGGAATCCAGGCAAAGTGTCAGTGATGGCATGAACCTCAAGACAGAGCTTCAGGCTTCCTCCATTGAGAGATTGGCGACTCTCATGGAGAGGGGCTTCCAAAAGATTGATCAACTTCTGATGGGGTTACACTCGGACCTGCAAGCCCTCACAGTGCTACTGGCCACAGGTGGTCATTGGCGTTGTGGGAGATGTTCTGGGCACCAAGTGTCCCACCTCGGTGCCCATCCATCTGTGGTGACAGGGAGATACAATGTGACCTCCCGTTAGCACAGCAGCTGCCTGTCGTCTCTGTGAGCTCCTCTCAGGGCGCTCCGGATGAGGGTAGCAGCTCCTCCGCCCCTCTGCCAGTGACCGTTGCATCCGTTGAGGCTGTGACAACTGGGGAGGTGCCAGCTTTGGAACTGGCCACTCCCTCCCAGGCGGGGCCAGCACGGGCTCCACGGGCCAGAGGACATCTGCCAAGGTATTCGAGGTCAACAGGACAGCAGGCTATCTCACAAGTCACTCCGAGACGAGGCACCCACAAACGTAAGCATAAGGCATGTTAGGCACTCCATAGGTTTGTCACTGGTGCTTTTCTGTTGGCCCTTGATTAGGGAATTTATATTTTTTTAATGTTGGTACAACGTTCTGTTGTGACTTTTGTGGCACCATCTGATGGATGGATGGGAATAAAATCCACATTTGTTATCATCGCTGAGGGTGTCTGTTTTGTGCTGCATTTGTATGTTTCACAGACATATCATGAGTGTCTGAGAGGACATTGATGTTTCTGTACTAAGCCCTTAGTTGCAGCTGATGAAATGGAAGAAGTAGCACTTATGTGCCGTGTATGGATGTGCCAGGCAATACAGATCCATTTGTGTTGAGCTAACTGAAGGTCCGTTGGGCTAAGATCTCCCGGATGTCCCTGCCTCCCTGGTGTAGTTGCGGGTCGGCGTGCAGCCTCTCAGCATTGCCCTGTGCTTCCTCATCCTTTGAACCACTGCTGGAGTCATCGTGTGCAGCCGCATCCGCTGCGTCATGGTCTTCATCGTCCACTGCATCCCCCTTTTCCAGCCCAAGATTGTGCAGAGCGCAGCATGCTACCACTATCACAGAGACGCGATCTGGGGGTTACTGGAGTACACCCCAAGCGGTCCAGGCATTGGAAACGCATCTTGAGAAGACTGATGGCTCTCTCCACCACAGCCCTTGTGGAACCGTGGCTCCTACTGTCGCACTGCTCAGCTTCTGTTTTTGGATCGCAGAAAGATGTTATGAGCCACCTTCTGAGGGGATAGCCCTTGTCACCCACGAGCCATCCATCCTGTCGGGCTGGAGCACTGAAGAGCCCTGGCACCTGGGAGTGTCTGAGGGTGTAGGCTTGGTGGGAGCTGTCTGGGTACCTTGCACAAACTTGCAGAATCTGCATCCTGTGATCACACACTATCTGAACATTTATGGTGTGGAAGCCCTTCCTGTTGGCAAAGGCACCATGCTCATCTACTGGCACCTTGATGGCCAGATGTGTGCAGTCTATAGCACCCTGGGCTCAGGGGAAGCCAGCAATGGCCGCAAAGCCTCTAGCTTGCTGTGTCTGACTTGCCTGGTCACAGCAAAAATGGATGAAGGGCAATGCCTGTATGAACAGAGTGTCCATAACCTGCTTGACACAAATGTGGATAGCTGATTGGGAGACACCGCAAAGATCACCCACCGAGCCCTGGAAGGAGCCAGATGCATAGAAATGGAGGGAAACTGTGACCTTCAGAGTCGTTGGCATAACACAGTTAGGAGAGATCTCAGGGCCAATCATCTGACAGATGTAGCTGACTCTTTCCCTTGACAGTCGGAGCCTCCTTCGACACTACACCTCAGACATATTGAGGTAGCTGCTTCGCCGCCTGTATACCCTGGCACCAGGATAGTGGCATCTGCTGGGGCCCCTTCCACCTTGGACAACCTCTTGGCCCTGCGCCCCTTGTGCCTGTGCCAGGCATCCCAGAGGTGGCTCCCCTGGAGGCTGATTGTCCACTCCTGGCCTCCTCCTTATTCTAGCCCTCCCTTCCTCCTCAGAGGAGCTGCCTTCAGGTGAGATGTCAGAACCCAAACCCAGGCTAAATGGAAGCCTCCGGAAAGCTGCAGGCCCAATAAAGATAACTGTCTGCAGAGTGCTGAGCTGAAGCTTCAAAGTACAGAGAAAGCTGTTGGAAATCGATCTGAACTGGTGACAATCACACAGGCAAGTTTAAAACACTTTTTCTGCAATAAATACTTCACATGAAACATTGATAACCCTACTGACCCCACCTATCCCGCCCGTGGGTGAGTTTTGTTAAAAAGTTACTTACCCGCCTGCTCGTTGCGCCCGTGCGCCGAGCCGAGGATCGCACGGGCGCCCGAAAATCGGCTTCGTTCGCCGAGTTAAGGGCTTTGACAAACCGTTCAATTAACGGCGCGCCCGCCCAGCTAAATATCGCGATGGCGCGCGGTGACGTCAGGACGCGCCATTTTAAGCGCTGACGTCACCCAGAAAATTCTGCTCTGTGTATGCGGTGCACAGACAAAGTGGGGAAAGCATTTGAACTGTCTCAAAATGAGTGGTCATTCCATGTTCTAGAAACGAGGCCAAGAAGCTGGCCACCACATTCTACTGCAGTTAGACTGACTGGCAACATGCTTTGGTCTCCTCTACATTGGAGACACCAAACGTAAACTGGGCGACCACTTTGCAGAACACCTGCGGTCTGTCCGCAAGAATGACCCAAACCTCCCTGTCGCTTGCCATTTTAACACTCCACCCTGCTTTCTTGCCCACATGTCTGTCCTTGGCTTGCTGCATTGTTCCAGTGAAGCCCAACGCAAACTGGAGGAACAACACCTCATCTTCCGACTAGGCACTTTACAGCCTTCCGGACTGAATATTGAATTCAACAACTTTAGGTCGTGAGCTCCCTCCCCCATCCCCACCCCCTTTCTGTTTCCCCCTTCCTTGTGTTTTTTTTTCCAATAAATTATATAGATTTTTCTTTTCCCACCTATTTCCATTATTTTTAAATCTTTTATGCTCTCCCCACCCCCACTAGAGCTATACCTTGAGTGCCCTACCATCCATTCTTAATTAGCACATTTGTTTAGATAATATCACCAACGTTAACACCTATGTGTTCTTTTGTTCTATTGTTGTTGACATCTTTTGATGATCTGCTTCTATCACTGCTTGTTTGTCCCTACAACCACCCCCCCTCCACTTCTCTCTCTCCCTTTCTCTCTCTGCCACCGCCCCCCCCCCCCCCTCCCCGCCACACACCTTAAACCAGCTTATATTTCAGCTCTTTCTTGGACTCAAACTCAAGTTCTGTTGAAGGGTCATGAGGACTCGAAACGTCAACTCTTTTCCTCTCCGCCGATGCTGCCAGACCTGCTGAGTTTTTCCAGGTAATTCTGTTTTTGTTTTGGATTTCCAGCATCCGCAGTTTTTTTGTTTTTAACATTCTTCAGAGGTTGGTCCCATGATTTGGCTTCTGTTGGGCATTCAGGAGTTCAATTCCCCCTCTTTTCTATGTCTGATTTTGACATTTCTCTGGGTGGATGCAGAGTGGCTGAGGAGAGCGATCAGAGTGCTACACACAGCCAGCAGTCACCAACATCTGTACACAGCTAATGGACAGTAACAGTAGCATAGCAGCAATGTTACTGGAGTCGTGACTCAAAGGCCCAAACAAATTGCTCTGGGAGATGAGTTTGAATCCAACAACCACAGCTGGGGGAATTTAAATTCAATAAATCATTATTAATGAGCAGCTGATGCAAATCCATGAGCAAAACATTCAATTATCAAACCTCCGGGCATATCTTCATTCAGATCGGGCAACCCGAGATCTCACAGTTACAAAGCACAGGAGGGGGACATTATGGATTCTGCTTCATTGTTCCAGCCTCACAGATGAGTGAAATGAATCAATCAATTAGGGAAGCTATCAAAACCCCTCAGATTGTGAGCAACTCAATCAGACCTCAACATTCTGGCACTAATAAAATCTGTTCAGTTTAGTTTACATATGAATATGAATATATCAGACAGGAAAAGACCAGCTGCTCCATCCAGATTGTCCCACATAGTAGTCATAACTTTCTGTCAGAATCCAAACATTCTGTGCCTACCTGGAGCGCTGTAACCTCCAAGGAGAGAAGTTTCACTCATTTCTACACTCAACTAATTGATTTATTGAGCAGACCAATTCAAAGCTCTAACCCCTTACCGGCAGGACACATCAAGGCAGCTCAAGTATTATTTAGCTGCTGCTTATTAAAAAGACCTTCAGTGACACTGCCTGACACCCTACAAATCAAGTTTTGGATTTATGAATTTCTAAAACAAAGTACGTCACTGCTGTGGAAGAAGAAGACTTCAGAGTGCCATTACCCACAAACTCAGTCAATTAAAATGTAACTGCAAGCCCAGAAAGAGGTGTTTTGCACTGTCAAGAGGAAATAATTACAACTGAACACTGAAAGCTTGCCATTCAACTTAGAGTCAGTTGCTTTATTAAACAATTAAGACCATATTTTATAGAAATCTGTATTGCTGTGACGTCATCACTTTAAACATGCCAACACTATATATACATTATAGATAGAAAGAAGCAATAATAGACAGATTGCATCAAGGTGTTAAAAGATTTGGGCCACAAAACAACTTCTGGACAATGAGACACTGCCACCATCATTTCAGTTTCAACCTCTAGGGGAATTATGGTTGTCCTTCTTAATGTATGACTCAATTCCCATGGGACAGAAGAATGATTTTCAACGCAATGTAAATTACACAGAAAAGGATGGTCAAAACTGTAGCTGCAACGTTGAATGATCGGGCTCTGGATACATAATGTCCAGATCCATCCGCATCTCCCAAACTTTCAGATCTCTAGACTGAAAGAAATTAAGTGTGTATACATACAATCTTAAAACCTTAATTTAATTGGACTCTACAATTCAGCTCTAGAACCTCTGGTAACTTGTCATAGCCTGTGCAAGGCGCTTTCTATTAAAGGAGCTTTTACACTTTTCGAATTGACATTATGTTAGAAGTTTCATTTGTGTTGTTCATCAGAAAAATGCATGTTCTTTGCATACAATAATTTCCAGCAAGAAATACAAGTGTACTTAGTCACAATCAATTCAAAAATATTATTTGATGTGGCAAAAAAAATAGAATAAGCAACTGGTCACGATTCACATCTGAAGACAAAACAGTCCAAAGGAACTGGTTCTTTGCAATAACTCTTATTCCAGTGACATTTTAAAGTAAAAGATTGGTTTGTTTCCTCGTTTTTAAGAAATGTAGATTCCTTCAAAAACAATATTAAAGCGTTCAGGGGGAATGGCACTCAATAAGTTACTTAACAATAATCAGTATAATGTGAAAGGTTGTCTGGTCTGAGATTAGATCGGGTGGTCTGGGCCATAGCAATGGATGTCGTCATGTCATATCGCTCAATCTAAAATGAATGATTGTGTAAATGTCAGATTGGTGCCCTGGGACCTCTTGCAACTGTTTCATGACATGGGTTCAGGCCTCATTCCAGGACCTGAACACAATCTGTTCTGACACTGACTGAGAGCATGCTGATTTATCAGGGGTGTCATCTTCCAGATGGGTATAAAAGATCTCGTGACACGATTGAAAGTGTCAGGCTAAACATTTGTTCCTCTGCAAAAACACTGAACCAGATTGGCCATTTATTCCATTGCTGTTTCTGGGATCCTTCTGTGTGTAACCCAGTCACCATATTTTCATATTTTCATGCACGAGATTCATTCAGAGGTGATCGTAAAATGAATTGGGAAATCCCACGTGTGTGAACGGCACTGAACAAAGATTCTCTCTTATGAAACTTGACATTAAAACAGAGAAAAATATTTTAAAACATTTTCTGAAAGGTGAAAGATTCTTCTGAAACATCCAGGGGCCGATGTCTTTGCCACCATAAAAAGGAATTCAGTTTTGCGCATTGGTAAGTGATCCAGACCTTCAAAAATATTATGGTTGTAATACAAGTAATGTTATTAGAAAAAAACATCCATTTAAAGCCTTGAGGCTAATTACAGGATGTGAATCTTGAATCTCCTGGGCAAAGATTTCTCAGAGACATTCAGTGTTTATTGTACTGGTGCGAACTAACAAATTTCAGAAATCTCTTAAAACATAAGAAACTCTTATCGCGTTCTGGATCTGACACCTGGTCTATTTCCTCTCACAGCAAGTCCGATTATAGACCCCCTAAAACAAATGAGAAACACCCCAGCCCTACTTGACAATGTTTAGGCGACTCAAATACAGAAGACTGTCTAACAGGGAGAGTTAGTGTACCACAGTTCCTGAGTATTAAACCAAGAAATGCAAATGTAGAATGTATTCCATCCTCATAAACGTCAAATAACGTGGACAGCTAAAACTCACCCTGTGGGATGTGAGCAAAAGCATATAGGCTGACACAACACCATTGAGGGAATGCGGAATGTTCAAACGATAAGTACTGAAGAAGTACTGCACTGTTGGAGAATCAAGCCTGGGGGAACCTATACCGTCAGAGTGACAGAACTGAGGGAGCGCTGCACTGTTGGAGGAGAATCAGTACGAAGAGAGTGCTGCATTGTCCGAGCCAGCACAGACTCGACGGGCCAAATGGTCTTTTTCTGTGCTGTAAGTTTCTATGATACTCAGTCTGTAAAACTTTGTAGATTACGTGTGTTCAGTCTGTAACAGTTTCCTGAGTAAGAAACAGACACAAATTATTGACCAGACGTAGAGATTTCCCAGCGAGATTTTCCAATTATTAAACAGAACATTAGACCCGGGATATCACAGATCTGTGCATTTTAAGTGAAGCCTTCGGATGCCCGGCAGATTTTGTTTACTGCATATCCCATCAGAGAGCCCATATTCCACCTCCCCGCCCTCCTGCCGTCTCCGCTCCAACCCTCCCAACCGACCCCTCCGCCTCCCCCCGGAATTTTTCCCCCTCTCCTGGGGTCTGTGCTCCCGCTCTCCAGTCCTTGAATCCCTCCCCGGGTCTTTGTCCCCGAGTCCCGCACTCACTTTGACCGAGAACACCAGCGCCACGAATCCGAGGCAGCAGAAATTCAGGTTTCTGGAAGAAGTTGAAGATGGACCAGAGCAGGTGGTCCCGGACCGGCAGCAGATTCGGGGCCATGGTAACGATGGTGGTCGGGACCGACCTGCTGCTGCTGTCCCTGGTACAGGTAAGGAACGGGATTCACGGGCAAGTGGTCGGCTTTGTATCCCATCTTGGTCCAGGTCTCACTGAGGGAACAAACTGAATGTGAACCACTCTGGACTAAAATTTTCAATCTACAAAAGACGCACCAATCAAGTGAAGCAGCATTTCACTTGCATTTCCCCCAACTTAGTCTACTACATTCGTTGCTCCCAATGTGGTCTCCTCTACATTGGAGAGACCAAACGTAAACTGGGCGACCGCTTTGCAGAACACCTGCGGTCTGTCCGCAAGAATGACCCAAACCTCCCTGTCGCTTGCCATTTTAACACTCCACCCTGCTTTCTTGCCCACATGTCTGTCCTTGGCTTGCTGCATTGTTCCAGTGAAGCCCAACGCAAACTGGAGGAACAACACCTCATCTTCCGACTAGGGACTTTACAGCCTTCCGGACTGAATATTGAATTCAACAACTTTAGGTCGTGAGCTCCCTCCCCCATCCCCACCCCCTTTCTGTTTCCCCCTTCTGTTTTTTTTTCAATAAATTATAAAGATTTTCCTTTTCCCACCTATTTCCATTATAAAAAAACCCCACTAGAGCTATACCTTGAGTGCCCTACCATCCATTCTTAATTAGCATATTCGTTTAGATAATATCACCAACTTTAACTTTAACACCTATGTGTTCTATTGTACTATTGTCGTTGACATCTTTTGATGATCTGCTTCTATCACTGCTTGTTTGTCCCTACAACCACACCCCCCCCTCCACCTCTCTGTCTCTCTATCTCTCCGCCCCCCACACACACACCTTAAACCAGCTTATATTTCAGCTCTTTCCTGGACTCGAACTCAAGTTCTGTCGAAGGGTCATGAGGACTCGAAACGTCAACTCTTTTCTTCTCCGCCGATGCTGCCAGACCTGCTGAGTTTTTCCAGGTAATTCTGTTTTTGTTTCAGATTTCCAGCATCCGCAGTTTTTTTGTTTTTATCTCTGTGTTTAATTGACTGCCACTGCTCTTCGAGAAATGCCTACCTCCTGGAAGAAGTTCTGTTCCTCTCTGCGACAAGATTTCCGTATCTCTCTGTTGCCTTGTTCACCTTCATTGCTTTCCATTTCCCTCCTAGTGTTTGACAAGGTGTTTACTGAAACCCGCTTTCACAGCCATATCTCCTTTCTCAGTGACTGTCTCCGTCTCCGACTTACCCCATGTGGATTTCAACTGAAATTCCACCCCTCATGTTTCGAACCCACCCAGGATTACAGGTATCTCTGGGACATAAAACGTTTCTCGGACTGCTGTTCCCGTCACATTCTGAAATCCACTCTCAGTGCCATGCGCCGCCATATGAACACACTCGACCTCTCCCTCCAGCAGCACCGCCGTACCCTTTTTCAAAGCTGCGCGTGCCCCCAGTTTCATTTTATCCTTCGGCTCATCCGATGCCTCAACAAGAAACTTTTTCTCTTTCTCTCAAGTGCTAAGGAACGCAAGCTCCAACAACTCATCGACACCAACACCCATCTAGGACCCTCCACCCCTGCCTGTCCCTCCGTCCCCGCCCTTTCTTCCAGTCCCAACCCCAGCCGTGTATTCACTATACCCCCTGACCTTCCCCTGTCCGATGCTGAACGTTCAGTGCTCAGCAAAGGACTTAGTTTCATACCCTTACGCCCTCACCTCAATGAATTTCAGGCTCGGCATGATACTGAACTCTTCTTCCGCCGTCTTCGTCTCCGGGCTCACTTCTTTGGGCAGGAGTCCTCTCCCAGTTCAACGGATCCTTTTACCCATCTCCAATATTCTCCCTCCACCTGGACCCCTCCCTCTGGATTCTTACCTTCTCTCGATCTTTTCATTGAGAACTGTCGGCGCGACATTAGTCGTCTCAATTTCTCTGCTCCTCTCACCCATTCTAACCTGTCTCTCTCTGAACTTACTGCACTCCATTCTCTCAGTTCCAACCCTGACATTGTCATCAAACCCGCTGACAAGGGTGGTGCTGTTGTTGTCTGGCGCACTGACCTCTACCTCGTGGAGGCTGAGCGTCAACTCGCAGACACTTCCTCCTACCTCTCCCTGGACCATGACCCCACCACTGAACATCAAGCCACTGTTTCCAGGACTGTCACTGACCTCATCTCCTCTGGGGATCTCCCTCCCACAGCTTCCAACCTGATAGTCGCCCAACCTCGGACGGCCCGCTTCTATCTCCTACCCAAAATCCACAAACAGAACTGCCCCGGTAGACCGATCGTCTCAGCTTGCTCCTGCCCTACAGAACTCATTTCTCGTTATCTTGACTCCCTTCTCTCTCCCCTTGTCCAGTCCCTTCCCACCTACATCCGTGATTCCTCTGACGCCTTACGTCACATCAACAATTTCCAGTTCCCTGGCCCCTACCGCTTCCTCTTCACCATGGACGTCCAATCCCTCTACACCTCCATCCCCCACCAGGATGGTTGGAGGGCCCTTAGCTTCTTCCTCGAACAGAGGCCCGAACAATCCCCATCCACCACTACTCTCCTCCGTCTGGCTGAACTTGTTCTCACACTGAACAATTTCTCCTTCAACTCCTCTCACTTCCTCCAAATAAAAGGTGTGGCTATGGGTACCCGCATGGGCCCCAGCTATGCCTGTCTCTTTATGGGGTATGTGGAACATTCCTTGTTGCAGTCCTACTCCGGCCCCCTTCCACAACTCTTTCTCCAGTACATCGATGATTACTTCGGTGCCGCTTCATGCTCTCGTCAGGACTTGGAAAAATTTATTAATTTTGCTTCCAATCTCCACCCCTCCATCATTTTCACGTGGTCCATCTCTGACACTTCCCTTCCCTTCCTTGACTTCTCTGTCTCAATCTCTGGTGATAGACTGTCCACCAACATCCATTACAAACCCACCGACTCCCACAGCTATCTCGACTACAGCTCCTCACACCCCACTTCCTGTAAGGACTCCATCCCATTCTCTCAGTTCCTTCGCCTCCGTCGCATCTGTTCCGATGATGCTACATTCAAAAACAGTTCCTCTGACATGTCCTCCTTCTTCCTTAACCGAGGTTTTCCACCAACGGTCGTTGACAGGGCCCTCAACCGTGTCCGGCCCATCCGCCGGACATGCGCACATCCGCCCTCACGCCTTCTCCTCCCTCCCAGAAACATGATAGGGTCCCCCTTGTCCTCACTTATCACCCCACCAGCCTCCGCATTCAAAGGATCATCCTCCACCATTTCCGCCAACTCCAGCATGATGCCACCACCAAACACATCTTCCCTTCACCCCCCTTAGCGGCATTCCGTAGGGATCGCTCCCTCCGGGACACCCTGGTCCACTCCTCCATCACCCCCTACTCGTCAACCCCCTCCTATGGCACCACCCCATGCCCACGCAAAAGATGCAACACCTGCCCCTTCACTTCCTCTCTCCTCACCGTCCAAGGACCCAAACATTCCTTTCAAGTGAAGCAGCATTTCACTTGCATTTCCCCCAACTTAGTCTACTGCATTCGTTGCTCCCAATGTGGTCTCCTCTACATTGGAGAGACCAAACGTAAACTGGGCGACCGCTTTGCAGAACACCTGCGGTCTGTCCGCAAGAATGACCCAAACCTCCCTGTCGCTTGCCATTTTAACACTCCACCCTGCTCTCTTGCCCACATGTCTGTCCTTGGCTTGCTGCATTGTTCCAGTGAAGCCCAACGCAAACTGGAGGAACAACACCTCATCTTCCGACTAGGGACTTTACAGCCTTCCAGACTGAATATTGAATTCAACAACTTTAGGTCGTGAGCTCCCTCCCCCATCCCCACCCCCTTTCTGTTTCCCCCTTCTGTTTTTTTTTCAATAAATTATAAAGATTTTCCTTTTCCCACCTATTTCCATTATAAAAAAAAACCCCACTAGAGCTATACCTTGAGTGCCCTACCATCCATTCTTAATTAGCATATTCGTTTAGATAATATCACCAACTTTAACTTTAACACCTATGTGTTCTATTGTACTATTGTCGTTGACATCTTTTGATGATCTGCTTCTATCACTGCTTGTTTGTCCCTACAACCACACCCCCCCCCACCACCTCTCTGTCTCTCTATCTCTCAGCCCCCCACACACACACCTTAAACTAGCTTATATTTCAGCTCTTTCCTGGACTCGAACTCAAGTTCTGTCGAAGGGTCATGAGGACTCGAAGCGTCAACTCTTTTCTTCTCCGCCGATGCTGCCAGACCTGCTGAGATTTTCCAGGTAATTCTGTTTTTGTTTCAGATTTCCAGCATCCGCAGTTTTTTTGTTTTTATCTCTGTGTTTAATTGACTGCCACTGCTCTTCAAGAAATGCCTACCTCCTTGAAGAAGTTCTGTTCCTCTCTGCGACAAGATTTCCGTATCTCTCTGCTGCCTTGTTCACCTTCATTGCTTTCCATTTCCCTCCTAGTGTTTGACAAGGTGTTTACTAAAACCCGCTTTCACAGCCATATCTCCTTTCTCAGTGACTGTCTCTGTCTCCGACTTACCCCACGTGGATTTCAACTGAAATTCCACCCCTCATGTTTCGAACCCACCCAGGATTACAGGTATCTCTGGGACATAAAACGTTTCTCGGACTGCTGTTCCCGTCACATTCTGAAATCCACTCTCAGTGCCATGCGCCGCCATTTGAACACACTCGACCTCTCCCTCCAGCAGCACCGCCGTACCCTTTTTCAAAGCTGCGCTTGCCCCCAGTTTCATTTTATCCTTCGGCTCATCCGATGCCTCAACAAGAAACCTCTTCTCTTTCTCTCAAGTGCTAAGGAACGCAAGCTCCAACAACTCATCGACACCAACACCCATCTAGGACCCTCCACCCCTGCCTGTCCCTCCGTCCCCACCCTTTCTTCCAGTCCCAACCCCAGCCGTGTATTCACTATACCCCCTGACCTTCCCCTCTCCGATGCTGAACGTTCAGTGCTCAGCAAAGGACTTAGTTTCATACCCTTACGCCCTCACATCATTGAATTTCAGGCTCGGCATGATACTGAACTCTTCTTCCGTCGTCTTCGTCTCCAGGCTCACTTCTTTGGGCAGTTCAATGGATCCTTTTACCCATCTCCAATATTCTCCCTCCACCTGGACCCCTCCCTCTGGATTCTTACCTTCTCTCGATCTTTTCATTGAGAACTGTCGGCGCGACATTAGTCGTCTCAATTTCTCTGCTCCTCTCACCCATTCTAACCTGTCTCTCTCTGAACTTACTGCACTCCATTCTCTCAGTTCCAACCCTGACATTGTCATCAAACCCGCTGACAAGGGTGGTGCTGTTGTTGTCTGGCGCACTGACCTCTACCTCGTGGAGGCTGAGCGTCAACTCGCAGACACTTCCTCCTACCTCTCCCTGGACCATGATCCCACCACTGAACATCAAGCCACTGTTTCCAGGACTGTCACTGACCTCATCTCCTCTGGGGATCTCCCTCCCACAGCTTCCAACCTGATAGTTGCCCAACCTCGGATGGCCCACTTCTACCTCCTACTCAAAATCCACAAACAGAACTGTCCCGGTAGACCGATCGTGTCAGCTTGCTCCTGCCCCATAGAACTCATCTCTCGTTATCTTGACTCCCTTCTCTCTCCCCTTGTCCAGTCCCTTCCCACCTACATCCGTGATTCCTCTGACACCTTACGTCACATCAACAATTTCCAGTTCCCTGGCCCCAACCGCTTCCTCTTCACCATGGACGTCCAATCCCTCTACACCTCCATCCCCCACCAGGATGGTCTGAGGGCCCTTAGCTTCTTCCTCGAACAGAGGCCCGAACAATCCCCATCCACCACTACTCTCCTCCGTCTGGCTGAACTTGTTCTCACGCTGAACAATTTCTCCTTCAACTCCTCTCACTTCCTTCAAATAAAAGGTGTGGCTATGGGTACCCGCATGGGCCCCAGCTATGCCTGTCTCTTTATGGGGTATGTGGAACATTCCTTGTTGCAGTCCTACTCCGGCCCCCTTCCACAACTCTTTCTCCGGTACATCGATGATTACTTTGGTGCCAGCTTCATGCTCTCGTCAGGACTTGGAAAAATTTATTAATTTTGCTTCCAATCTCCACCCCTCCATCATTTTCACGTGGTCCATCTCTGACACTTCCCTTCCCTTCCTTGACCTCTCTGTCTCAATCTCTGGTGATAGACTGTCCACCAATATCCATTACAAACCCACCGACTCCCACAGCTATCTCGACTACAGCTCCTCACACCCCGCTTCCTGTAAGGACTCCATCCCATTCTCTCAGTTCCTTCGCCTCCGTCGCATCTGTTCCGATGATGCTACATTCAAAAACAGTTCCTCTGACATGTCCTCCTTCTTCCTTAACCGAGGTTTTCCACCAACGGTCGTTGACAGGGCCCTCAACCGTGTCCGGCCCATCCGCCGGACATGCGCACATCCGCCCTCACGCCTTCTCCTCCCTCCCAGAAACATGATAGGGTCCCCCTTGTCCTCACTTATCACCCCACCAGCCTCCGCATTCAAAGGATCATCCTCCACCATTTCCGCCAACTCCAGCATGATGCCACCACCAAACACATCTTCCCTTCACCCCCCTTATCGGCATTCCGTAGGGATCGCTCCCTCCGGGACACCCTGGTCCACTCCTCCATCACCCCCTACTCGTCAACCCCCTCCTATGGCACCACCCCATGCCCACGCAAAAGATGCAACACCTGCCCCTTCACTTCCTCTCTCCTCACCGTCCAAGGACCCAAACATTCCTTTCAAGTGAAGCAGCATTTCACTTGCATTTCCCCCAACTTAGTCTACTGCATTCGTTGCTCCCAATGTGGTCTCCTCTACATTGGAGAGACCAAACGTAAACTGGGCGACCGCTTTGCAGAACACCTGCGGTCTGTCCGCAAGAATGACCCAAACCTCCCTGTCGCTTGCCATTTTAACACTCCACCCTGCTCTCTTGCCCACATGTCTGTCCTTGGCTTGCTGCATTGTTCCAGTGAAGCCCAACGCAAACTGGAGGAACAACACCTCATCTTCCGACTAGGGACTTTACAGCCTTCCAGACTGAATATTGAATTCAACAACTTTAGGTCGTGAGCTCCCTCCCCCATCCCCACCCCCTTTCTGTTTCCCCCTTCTGTTTTTTTTTCAATAAATTATAAAGATTTTCCTTTTCCCACCTATTTCCATTATAAAAAAAAACCCCACTAGAGCTATACCTTGAGTGCCCTACCATCCATTCTTAATTAGCATATTCGTTTAGATAATATCACCAACTTTAACTTTAACACCTATGTGTTCTATTGTACTATTGTCGTTGACATCTTTTGATGATCTGCTTCTATCACTGCTTGTTTGTCCCTACAACCACACCCCCCCCACCACCTCTCTGTCTCTCTATCTCTCAGCCCCCCACACACACACCTTAAACTAGCTTATATTTCAGCTCTTTCCTGGACTCGAACTCAAGTTCTGTCGAAGGGTCATGAGGACTCGAAGCGTCAACTCTTTTCTTCTCCGCCGATGCTGCCAGACCTGCTGAGATTTTCCAGGTAATTCTGTTTTTGTTTCAGATTTCCAGCATCCGCAGTTTTTTTGTTTTTATCTCTGTGTTTAATTGACTGCCACTGCTCTTCAAGAAATGCCTACCTCCTTGAAGAAGTTCTGTTCCTCTCTGCGACAAGATTTCCGTATCTCTCTGCTGCCTTGTTCACCTTCATTGCTTTCCATTTCCCTCCTAGTGTTTGACAAGGTGTTTACTAAAACCCGCTTTCACAGCCATATCTCCTTTCTCAGTGACTGTCTCTGTCTCCGACTTACCCCACGTGGATTTCAACTGAAATTCCACCCCTCATGTTTCGAACCCACCCAGGATTACAGGTATCTCTGGGACATAAAATGTTTCTCGGACTGCTGTTCCCGTCACATTCTGAAATCCACTCTCAGTGCCATGTGCCGAACACACTCGACCTCTCCCTCCAGCAGCACCGCCGTACCCTTTTTCAAAGCTGCGCTTGCCCCCAGTTTCATTTTATCCTTCGGCTCATCCGACGCCTCAACAAGAAACCTTTTCTCTTTCTCTCAAGTGCTAAGGAACGCAAGCTCCAACAACTCATCGACACCAACACCCATCTAGGACCCTCCACCCCTGCCTGTCCCTCCGTCCCCACCCTTTCTTCCAGTCCCAACCCCAGCCATGTATTCACTATACCCCCTGACCTTCCCCTCTCCGATGCTGAACGTTCAGTGCTCAGCAAAGGACTTAGTTTCATACCCTTACGCCCTCACATCTTTGAATTTCAGGCTCGGCATGATACTGAACTCTTCTTCCGCCGTCTTCGTCTCCAGGCTCACTTCTTTGGGCAGTTCAATGGATCCTTTTACCCATCTCCAATATTCTCCCTCCACCTGGACCCCTCCCTCTGGATTCTTACCTTCTCTCGATCTTTTCATTGAGAACTGTCGGCGCGACATTAGTCGTCTCAATTTCTCTGCTCCTCTCACCCATTCTAACCTGTCTCTCTCTGAACTTACTGCACTCCATTCTCTCAGTTCCAACCCTGACATTGTCATCAAACCCGCTGACAAGGGTGGTGCTGTTGTTGTCTGGCGCACTGACCTCTACCTCGTGGAGGCTGAGCGTCAACTCGCAGACACTTCCTCCTACCTCTCCCTGGACCATGATCCCACCACTGAACATCAAGCCACTGTTTCCAGGACTGTCACTGACCTCATCTCCTCTGGGGATCTTCCTCCCACAGCTTCCAACCTGATAGTTGCCCAACCTCGGATGGCCCACTTCTACCTCCTACTCAAAATCCACAAACAGAACTGTCCCGGTAGACCGATCGTGTCAGCTTGCTCCTGCCCCATAGAACTCATCTCTCGTTATCTTGACTCCCTTCTCTCTCCCCTTGTCCAGTCCCTTCCCACCTACATCCGTGATTCCTCTGACACCTTACGTCACATCAACAATTTCCAGTTCCCTGGCCCCAACCGCTTCCTCTTCACCATGGACGTCCAATCCCTCTACACCTCCATCCCCCACCAGGATGGTCTGAGGGCCCTTAGCTTCTTCCTCGAACAGAGGCCCGAACAATCCCCATCCACCACTACTCTCCTCCGTCTGGCTGAACTTGTTCTCACGCTGAACAATTTCTCCTTCAACTCCTCTCACTTCCTTCAAATAAAAGGTGTGGCTATGGGTACCCGCATGGGCCCCAGCTATGCCTGTCTCTTTATGGGGTATGTGGAACATTCCTTGTTGCAGTCCTACTCCGGCCCCCTTCCACAACTCTTTCTCCGGTACATCGATGATTACTTTGGTGCCACTTCATGCTCTCGTCAGGACTTGGAAAAATTTATTAATTTTGCTTCCAATCTCCACCCCTCCATCATTTTCACGTGGTCCATCTCTGACACTTCCCTTCCCTTCCTTGACCTCTCTGTCTCAATCTCTGGTGATAGACTGTCCACCAATATCCATTACAAACCCACCAACTCCCACAGCTATCTCGACTACAGCTCCTCACACCCCGCTTCCTGTAAGGACTCCATCCCATTCTCTCAGTTCCTTCGCCTCCGTCGCATCTGTTCCGATGATGCTACATTCAAAAACAGTTCCTCTGACATGTCCTCCTTCTTCCTTAACCGAGGTTTTCCACCCACGGTCGTTGACAGGGCCCTCAACCGTGTCCGGCCCATCTCCCGCGCATCCGCCCTCACGCCTTCTCCTCCCTCCCAGAAACATGATAGGGTCCCCCTTGTCCTCACTTATCACCCCACCAGCCTCAGCATTCAAAGGATCATCCTCCGCCATTTCCGCCAACTCCAGCATGATGCCACCACCAAACACATCTTCCCTTCACCCCCCTTATCGGCATTCCGTAGGGATCGCTCCCTCCGGGACACCCTGGTCCACTCCTCCATCACCCCTACTCCTCAACCCCCTCCTATGGCACAACACCATGCCCACGCAAAAGATGCAACACCTGCCCCTTCACTTCCTCTCTCCTCACCGTCCAAGGACCCAAACACTCCTTTCAAGTGAAGCAGCATTTCACTTGCATTTCCCCCAACTTAGTCTACTGCATTCGTTGCTCTCAATGTGGTCTCCTCTACATTGGAGAGACCAAACGTAAACTGGGCGACCGCTTTGCAGAACACCTGCGGTCTGTCCGCAAGAATGACCCAAACTTCCCTGTCGCTTGCCATTTTAACACTCCACCCTGCTCTCTTGCCCACATGTCTGTCCTTGGCTTGCTGCATTGTTCCAGTGAATCCCAACGCAAACTGGAGGAACAACACCTCATCTTCCGACTAGGCACTTTACAGCCTTCCGGACTGAATATTGAATTCAACAACTTTAGGTCGTGAGCTCCCTCCCCCATCCCCACCCCCTTTCTGTTTCCCCCTTCCTTTTTTTTTCCAATAAATTATAAAGATTTTCCTTTTCCCACCTATTTCCATTATAAAAAAAATCCCTCTAGAGCTATACCTTGAGTGCCCTACCATCCATTCTTAATTAGCACATTCGTTTAGATAACATCACCAACTTTAACTTTAACACCTTTGTGTTCTATTGTACTACTGTCGTTGACATCTTTTGATGATCTGCTTCTATCACTGCTTGTTTGTCCCTACAACCACACCACCCCCCTCCACCTCTCTGTCTCTCTATCTCTCCGCCCCCCACACACACACCTTAAACCAGCTTATATTTCAGCTCTTTCCTGGACTCGAACTCAAGTTCTGTCGAAGGGTCATGAGGACTCGAAACGTCAACTCTTTTCTTCTCCGCCGATGCTTCCAGACCTGCTGAGTTTTTCCAGGTAATTCTGTTTTTGCACCAATCAGTTGCTTCCCTTGAGCAGTCGCTATTTTATAGAGAGTTAACAAATATTTTTCCTTAATACTTTGATTATGTATATACTACAAATATAAATTCGCACAAAATATCAGACCCTTTTAATGTCTCAATTCCTTATTATTTAATTTAAACGTTATCCTCCAAGATCTGATTAGTTGTAATAAATAATAATTGATATGAATAACAATATTAAATTGTCAAATCGGCTTTAGTTTTTGAACTAATTAATTGACATTATTTGACAGGATGGTTGAGTTATTTCTACTAAATTAAAATTAAAAGTTTACCAGTACACTGGCTGTCTGTTGTGTGATATCACTTCGCAGTTTTTCTTTTCCCTCCTGTTTGGTTTAAACTCACAGCCCAACACAGGCCCCAATGTTGCTTCATTTCCTACCCGGGGCTTCACCTTTTATACTTCTCCTTTCAGAAACCCGGGAGTCTCATTTTGTGCTGCTTCGTTCCAATCACCAGGCCTCCTATCTTACAGCTGGCACCTAGCAGTAGCATTGAAGACCTGCATTCCAGAGCTAACAGTTCCCCTAGCTAAAAACAAAAAAACTGCGGATGCTGGAAATCCAAAACAAAAACAGAATTACCTGGAAAAACTCAGCAGGTCTGGCAGCATCAGCGGAGAAGAAAAGAGTTGACGTTTCGAGTCCTCATGACCCTTCGACAGAACTTGAGTTCGAGTCCAAGGAAGGGGTGAAATATAAACTGGTTTAAGGTGTGTGTGTGGGGCGGGGGGAGAGAAGTGGAGGGGGTTGGTGTGGTTGTAGGGACAAACAAGCCGTGATAGAAGCAGATCTTCAAAAGATGTCACAAACAATAGGACAAAAGAACACATAGGTGTTAAAGTTGGTGATATTATCTAAACGAATGTGCTAATTAAGAATGGATGGTAGGGTACTCAAGGTATAGCTCTAGTGGGGGTGGGGGGAGCATAAAAGATTTAAAAATATTTAAAAATAATGGAAATAGGTGGGAAAAGAAAAATCTATATAATTTATTGGAAAAAAAACAAAAGGAAGGGGGAAACAGAAAGGGGGTGGGAATGGAGGAGGGAGCTCAAGACCTAAAGTTGTTGAATTCAATATTCAGTCTGGAAGGCTGTAAAGTGCCTAGTCGGAAGATGAGGTGTTGTTCCTCCAGTTTGCGTTGGGCTTCACTGGAACAATGCAGCAAGCCAAGGACAGACATGTGGGCAAGAGAGCAGGGTGGAGTGTTAAAATGGCAAGCGACAGGGAGGTTTGGGTCATTCTTGCGGACAGACCGCAGGTGTTCTGCAAAGCGGTCGCCCAGTATACGTTTGGTCTCTCCAATGTAGAGGAGACCACATTGGGAGCAACGAATGCAATAGACTAAGTTGGGGGAAATGCAAGTGAAATGCTGCTTCACCTGAAAGGAGTGTTTGGGCCCTTGGACAGTGAGGAGAGAGGAAGTGAAGGGGCAGGTGTTGCATCTTTTGAGTGGGCATGGGGTGGTGCCATAGGAGGGGGTTGAGGAGTAGGGGGTGATGGAGGAGTGGACCAGGGTGTCCCGGAGGGAATGATCCCTACGGAATGCTGACAGGAGGGGTGAAGGGAAGATGTGTTTGGTGGTGGCATCATGCTGGAGTTGGCGGAAATGGCGGAGGATGATCCTTTGAATGCTGAGGCTGGTGGGGTGATAAGTGAGGACAAGGGGGACCCTATCATGTTTCTGGGAGGGAGGAGAAGGCCCATCTCCCGCGCATCCGCCCTCACGCCTTCTCCTCCCTCCCAGAAACATGATAGGTTCCCCCTTGTCCTCACTTATCACCCCACAAGCCTCCGCATTCAAAGGATCATCCTCCGCCATTTCCGCCAACTCCAGCATGATGCCACCACCAAACACATCTTCCCTTCACCCTCCCTGTCGGCATTCCGTAGGGATCGTTCCCTCCGGGACACCCTGGTCCACTCCTCCATCACCCCCTACTCCTCAACCCCCTCCTATGGCACCACCCCATGCCCACGCAAAAGATGCAACACCTACCCCTTCACTTCCTCTCTCCTCACTGTCAAAGGGCCCAAACACTCCTTTTAAGTGAAGCAGCATTTCACTTGCATTTCCCCCAACTTAGTCTACTGCATTCGTTGCTCCCAATGTGGTCTCCTCTACATTGAAGAGACCAAACGTAAACTGGGCGACCGCTTTGCAGAACACCTGCGGTCTGTCCGCAAGAATGACCCAAACCTCCCTGTCGCTTGCCATTTTAACACTCCACCCTGCTCTCTTGCCCACATGTCTGTCCTTGGCTTGCTGCATTGTTCCAGTGAAGCCCAACGCAAATTGGAGGGACAACACCTCATCTTTCGACTAGGCACTTTACAGCCTTCCGGACTGAATATTGAATTCAACAACTTTAGGTCTTGAGCTCCCTCCTCCATCCCCACCCCCTTTCTGTTTCCCCCTTCCTTTTGTTTTTTTTCCAATAAATTATATAGATTTTTCTTTTCCAACCTATTTCCATTATTTTTAAATATTTTTAAATCTTTTATGCTCCCCCCACCCCCACTAGAGCTATACCTTGAGTGCCCTATCATCCATTCTTAATTAGCGCATTCGTTTAGATAATATCACCAACTTTAACACCTATGTGGTCTTTTGTTCTGTTGTTTGTGACATCTTTTGATGATCTGCTTCTATCACTGCTTGTTTGTCCCTACAACCACACTAACCCCCTCCACTTTTTTCTCTCTCTCCCCCACCCCCACCCCACACACCTTAAACCAGCTTATATTTCAACTCTTTCTTGGACTCACTCAAGTTCTGTCGAAGGGTCATGAGGACTTGAAACATCAACTCTTTTCTTCTCCGCCGATGCTGCCAGACCTGCTGAGTTTTTCCAGGTAATTCTACTTTTGTTTTAAAGTCATTGCTAAATTTGCAAAAAATGCACCATGTGGGCTGGTTGCTTGGAAACTGAGAAGTTGGGGGAGATGAGAGTATTGTCCCGTTAATTGTGTGAGAGGTGGAGAACAGAGACTCACTATGTAAGATGATTTAAAACTCGATGAGGCTGCCAAGAGACAACTGGCCAATCGCTGAGCCTTGAGAAGGCAGATTTTGCCTATCCAGAGTCGCTCATGCGGGTAGCAAGCACTGAATGAGTTATAAGAAACTGTGCCCCGAGATGACAGCTAGCGAGCTCAAGATGAAGTGGTCTGATCAACTACTGAGAGATCAGAAGGAGAGAACTATTCACTCCCTGCATTCTGACTCTCAGACAAGCCCAGGCAACTTGCACACATGGATGTGTAAGTATAACTCTTATTGAGTGTAAGAAGATTTTTTTTGAATGCCAAATAAACTTTTTGTGTGTAAACAATAATTTGGGAGTCTTGAGTTGTTGGTACCCAGAGTAAACCTTCGAGCCAGAAAAGGGGATATTGACTTTTTTTATCATTTGTTCATGGGATGTGGGCTTTGCTGGCTGGGTCAGCATTTATTTCCCATCCCTAATTTCATTTGAGAAGGTGGTGCTGAGCTGCCTTCTTGAACCGCTATAGTCCATGTTGTGTAGACACACCCACAGTGCTGTTAGGAAAGGAGTTCCGGGATTTTGACCCAGCGACAGTGAAGGAACGGCGATATATTTCTAAGTCAGGATGGTGAGTGGCTTGGAGGGGAACTTCCAGGTGGTGGTGTGCCCATGTGTCTGCTGCTCTTGTCCTTCTACATGGTAGTGGTCGTGGGTTTGGAAGGTGCTTTCAAAGAAGCCTTGGTGAATTCCTGTAGCACATCTTGTAGATGGTACACATTGTTGCTGCTGTGCGTCATTGTAGGACGGAGTGAATGTTTGTGGATGTGGTGTCAATCAAGTGGGCTGCTTTGTTCTGGGTGATGTCAACCTTCTTCAGTGTTGTGGGAGCTGCACTCATCCAGGCAAGTGAGGAATATTCCATCACACTCCTGATTTGTGTGTTGAAAATGGTGGACAGGCTTTGGAGAGTCAAGAGGTGAGTTACTCGTCACACGATTCCTAGTTTCTGACTTGCTCTTGTAGCCACAGTATTTATATAGCTAGTCCAGTTGAGTTTCTGGTCAATGGTAACACCAAGGATGCTGATAGTGAGGGATTCAGTAATGGTAATGTCATTGAACATCAAGGGGCGATGGTTGGATTCTCTCTTATTGGAAATGGTCAGTGCCTGACACTTGTGTGGCACAAATGTTACTTGCCACTTGTCAACCCAAACCTGGATATTTGTCCAGGTCTTGCTACATTTAGGCATGGACTGCTTCAGTATCCAAGGAGTCATGAATGGTGCTGAACATTGTGCAATCATCAGCGAACCTCCCCACTTCTGAACTTATGATGGAAGGAAGGTATTGATGAAGCAGCTGAAGATCATTAGGCCTAGGACACTACCCCAATGAACTCCTGCCATGATGTCCTGGAGCTGAGATGGCTGATCTCCAACAACATCAATCATCTTCCTTTGTGCTGCTATGACTCCAACCAGCGGAGACTTTTCCCCTGACTCCCATTAACTGCAGTTTTGCTACGGCTCCTTGATGCCACATTCGGTCAAATGCCACCCTGATGTCAAGGGTAGTCACTCTCACCTCACCTCTGGAGTTCAGCTCTTTTGCCCATGTTTGAACCAAGGCTGTAATGAGGTCAGGAGCTGAGTGCCCCTGGCAGAACCCAAACTGAGGCTAATCAGGTGTCTCTTGAGAACATTGTTGATGACCCCTTCCATCACTTTACTGATGATCGAGAGTAGACTGATGGGGTGGTAATTGATCACGTTGGATTTATCCTGCTTTTTGCGTACAGGACATACCTGGGCGATTTTTGACATTGTCGGGTAAATGCCAGTGTTGTAGCTGTACTGGAAGCTTGGGTTGTATGAAATGGGTGGATCCTATTAGGGACAAACACGTCAAGGCAAGAATAGGGCAAGGCTAGAATACTTAATGAGTATTTTGTATTGGTGTTCACTAAGGAAGAGGCTGCTGACAAAATATTGATTGAAGCGGAGATGTTAGAAGCAATGGATGGGATGAAAATTGATAGACATGATTTATTGGAAAGGTTAGCTATACTTAGAGTGGATAAGTCATCTGCATCCCAAGTTGCTAAAGGAAATTGGGTTAGAAATAATGGAAGCAATTACCATAATCTTTCAATCTTCCCTGGATACAGGGGAGGTGCCAGAATTTTGGAGAGTGGAATATGACACTCATATTCAAGAAAGCGTGTTATGACATTCACAGTCATTGCTGGCCAATCAGTTTAATATCAATGCCAGGTAAGGTTTTAGAAACATTCATTAGGAGAGCCTGTAGGGATTTGTAAAAGGCAGATCATGTTTGACTAATGCAATTGAATATTTTGATGATGTAACAGAGAAGGTTGATGAAGGAATTGCAATGGATGTTGTCTATTTGGATTTTAAGAAAGTGCTTGACAAAGTGTAATATAAAAAGGCTGGTTAACAATATTGTGGCACATGGAATTGGAGGGCTTGTGTCAGCTTTGAGTTAAAATGATAGAGGCTTAAGGATAAAAAACAGTAAGTTGTGGTAACTGGTTATTCTCAGAATGGTGGATAGTAGACAGTGGAAAATTACCTTAGGGGAATGAGGATGAATCACATTTCCTGTCCCCATACGGGGGATATCCAGGCTCCACTGAGTGGGGAACCAGCATTAGATGTAATCACTTCAGACAAAGGAGTCTAGTTGAGAGAGTAATTCCCAGCCATAATCTAATCAAATTACATCTGGAATACAGTGGGCATGACCATATTTGGATCACTGGGCAGTTGGAAAGAGAGAGGGTCATGTGACATGCTAGCTAACGTTTTGCTTGTTTTTCACTGCAGACCAGCTCAAGCACATGAGACACTAAAGAAGCAAGTGGTTGCCTCTCTCTATGGCCCTCTTGACTGTATGATACTTTTAGACTTTAAGAGGACACATGCAGGCTGGTGGAATGTGCATAATCAATTAAATTTAGCGCAGAGAAGTGTGAAGTGATATATTTTGGTAAGAAGAGTCAAGAGAATCAATCCAAAAAAAAGGATATAATTCTAAACAGGCTGCTGGAAAAGCCAGACCTGGGGATATTTATGTACAAATCATTAAAGGCTGGAGGTACGATTGATAACTTTCACAAAAATCAGACAGGGTACTGGTGTTTATAAATAGAAACATAGGCTACAAAAGTAAGAAAGTTATGATGAACTTTTATAAAACACTTTGATCCTCAACTGCAATATTATGTCCAAGTCTGATCACTACAGTTTAGGAAGAATGTGAAGGCTGTAGAGAGGATGCAGAAAAGCTTTATGAGAGTGGCTCCTGGGATGAGGGACTTCTGTCAAGTGGGTGGATTGGAGAAGTTGGGGCTCTTCTCATGAAGGAAGTGAAGGCTTAGTGGAGATTTAATAGTGGAGTTCAAAATCATGAGGAGTCTGGACAGGGCAGGTAGGAAGAAACTTTTCCTATTGGTAGAAAGGCTGTGTACCATAGCAAACTAAGTTAAGATGATTGGTAAAAGAACCAATGGCAACATGAAGAAAAATATTTTTAAGCAGGGAGTGGTAAGGTTCTGGAATGTACTGCCTGAGAGTATGGTGGAGGCAGATTCAATTATGGGTGTCAGAAGAGAATTGGAGCAAATAAAGGGAATAAGCACATTAAAGAAAAAAATTACAGGAATACAGGCAGAAGGCAGAGGAGTGGGACTAACTGAAGTGATTCTGCAGAGAGCCTGCATGGGGGAGAGACAAATCATCTCCGAGTAAGGCAACCTCCATCAGAAGCTGTTGAGACTATGGATCTGTACTCCCAGCTCCAACATTTAAAAGAAGTAGAGGATTTCTGAGAATGAGATGTTGAAATGTGCACTTGAGATTTTGGTGCATGCTGGAGGCTCAGGGAGGTGTCCATGAACTGCATGTATGGGTGACTCAGACACAGGGGAATTGTGTACAGTACTGGTCTCCTTATTTAAGGAAAGATGTAAATACATTAGAAGCAGCTCAGAGAAGGTTTCCTAGACTAATACCGGAAATGGGCAGGTTATCTTATGAGAAAAGTTTGACAGGTTAGGCTTGTATCCACTGGAGTTTAGAAGAGTAAGAGGCAACTTGATTGCAACCTTTAAGATCCTGAGGGGTCTTGGCAGGGTGGATGTGGAGAGGATGTTTCCTCTTGTAGGAAAATCTAGAACTAGGGGTCACTGTTTAAAAATCAGGGGTTGCTCATTTAAGACAGAGATGAGGAGAAATCTTTTCTCTGAGGGTAGTGAGTCTCCCGAATTCTTCCTCAAAAGATGTTGGAAGCGGAGCCTTTTAATATTTTTAAGGCAGACCTACATAGATTCTTGATTAATAGGAGGGTGAAAGGTTACAGGGGGTAGGCAGGAAGTGGGGTTGAGGTTAAAATAAGAACGCCCATGATCTTATTGAATGGCGGAGCAGGCTCGAGGGGCCAAGTGGGCTATTCCTGTCCCTAATTCATATATTCGTATGTTTGCATATGTTTTCTCTCACAATGAATGGTAATTTTACGCCTTAGACTCAAGACCAAGAAGCTGGTCACCACATTCTGCTGCAGTTAGACTGACCAGCAACATCATTCAGGAGGTGGCCCCATGGTTTGGCTTCTATCAGACATTCAGGAACTCCATATCCCTAACCACCAATATTGGCTTCTGACATTCCACTGCCTGGATGCAGAGTTGCTGAGGAGGCTCTGATCAGAATTCCACACACAGTCAGCGGACCCCAACCTCTGCATATAGTCGGTAGTCATCAACATCTGTCCGTAGACAGTAGCATAGCGCCCAAGTTATAGGCCCAGCAACCCAGAAAAATTGCTCTGATATGAAAAAAAATCCCACTGTGGCAGCTGGTGGAACTTTAAGTTAAAAAAAATGGAGTAAAATCTCTTTAATAATTGTTCTAAAATTAATGGATTGTCATAAAATTCCATCTAGCATTTCCACCCTTTCTCACCCTCAGTTTCTCCCTGTCTTCCACCTGCAGGATGTCCAATAATTTTCAGTTAGATCGGGTAACTCAGGGTCTCACAGTTTTACAGCACAAGAGGAGGGCATTATGGATTCTGATTTATTTTCACTCATCAGTGAGTCAATCAGAGAAGCTAAAAAAAACCCTTTAGATTGTGAACACCTCAATCAGGCCTCCTCAACCTTCTGGCACTAATAAAATCTGTTCAGTCCAGTTTACATATGAACATATCAGACAAGAGAAGACCAGCTGCTCCATCCAGATTGTCCCATGTAGCAGTGTAAGTATTTGGTACTACTTGAACTTAAATTCTGATACCTATTTGTTCATTTGAGACTTTAATCATACAAGCAACAGGGGACAGTGGTTAAGTAACACAGGAAACTTCATTTAAGTTATAAAGGAATACTTAAAGCAGAGCAGCGAATTTACAGGCATACTACAGTTCTTACTTCCCGGCTCAGCTTGGTGCATGAGGCGACACTTGGTCTTTGTCTCTCCTCATCATTTCTGTGGCCTTCACTTCCCTGTGGACAGGAAGCTCTGCAAATTTCAGTTTCAAACTTAGTGCATGCCTTGCTCACTGCTACTTATTAATCCTTTCCAAGCCACAACCCACAACGTGAGCAATGATATCAATGATTGGCCTACACAAGGCAAGGCTATTTTCTAATTGGCTGAAGGGGTGTGTGATCAATCTGTGATTGGCCCTCAAGGGTGATGGTCTTCGATTGATGTCATTTCCCACTATCCCCTCACTGGTCCCTTAAAATACCAACTACATATAGGAACATCCTTATTATTGTTTGTTTCTGTTACTTTTATGACTTCTTGCTAAGATAAAAGCATGTTTTATGATATCTTCCTAGCCTATTTGTTTAGGGTAGGGGAAGTATAGCTGTCATGCCCTCATAAGAAATAGGACCAGGAATAGGCCATTCAGCCTTTCACGCCTGCCCCACCATTCAATAAGATCATGACCACTCTGCCCCAGGCCTCAACTCCTCTTTCATGCCAGCTACTCCTAGCCCTCAAATCCCTGATATTTCAAAAATCTACCTATCTCCTCTTTAAATACGTTCAGTGATCTAGCCTTCACAACTCTCTGGGGCAGAGAATTCCAGACATTCACTACCCTGTGAGAGAAGAAATTCCTTTCCTTGGTACCACGAGCTCATTATCTCGGATTTTGCTTAATTGGTGCAAGTTCCTCATTAATTCAAATCTCTACCAGTGACTGTTTTAGGAGCCATTTGCTAGGTGATATTTTTCTCTCTGCAGTTGTTGGTACTTGGAATGAGGTGTTTTACTTTTAAAACAAAAGATGGAGTGGAAAATTTGCTTCAAACAATGTAGGCCTAATACAGAAGATTACAAAAGTAGGTAGTACTTAAAAGTTATGCAGAGTGTGTATAAAATATACATGCAAAGCCATAATCAGTGTTTAAAAAGTGAGGTAGTGAAGTCTTCTTATACATTCAGTTAATACATAGTCTTGAGTGATAAAAATCTAAAGTTACAAAACTAATCACACACTGTTACAAAAGTTAACTCTGTTACAAAAAATTTGTTGAGCCAAATGTAACTATTTTTTCTAAAACAATACAAATTAAAACTGAAACTAATAATGTAGAACACAATTGTTATTATTTCCTCCTCTCCACATGATTAATCCCTTCTAACTTACTTGTCCCTTACCCCCCAGGACATACCAAGGCAACTCCAAAGTATAATTAGTAGAATCTGAATAATAAAGACCATCAGTGACACTTACTGACATTCTACAGATCAAGTTTTGGATTTACTGTTTCCAAAAACAAAGTACACTGCTGGGAATGGACAGAACTTCAGAGTTCAATTAACCACGAAGCCATTCGTTGCAATGTGGCTTCAATAATGTCAAAAGGTAGTGTTTGCAATTGAACATGGTGAGCTTGCGATCAAACCCCTGACATCAATTGTTTTATTAATACAATGAAGGCTACAAAGAAAATAAATCTGTAATGTTTAAACATGCCAGCTCTACATAGACATATATAGAAAGAAGCAATAATAGACTGAGTGTGCATCGAGGTGTTGGAGTTCAGTCATAAAACAGTTCTTGGACAGTGAGATGCTACCATAATCGTTTCAATTCCAACCTCCAGGGGAACCACTGTTTTGTTGTATTTTTTAATGTATGACTCACTTCCCATCAGATAAGTATTAAAATAAGACAGAGTAGGATGGTCAGCACTGTAGCTTCAATGTTGAATGATTGGGCTGTGGATGCATAATGTCGTGATCCTTCCACATCTCTTGACTAAAAGAAAATAAGCATGAAGGCGTACAACCCAGACTTGAAAACTGCAATATTAGCCAGCTTCTACAACTCAGCACTTGAAGTCCTGGTAACTTAGAAAATATTGCAGTCTATTAAAGGAGTTTTTATACTTTTCAAATTAATATTATGTTATCGAGTTTAATTTGTGTTGTTAATCAGAAAAACATGTCCATTGCACACAGTAATTCCTAGCAACAAATACCAGTGTACTTTGTCACACAATTCACAAATATAGTTTAATGTACCAAAAAAATTGAAGAAGCAATTGCCCATGATTCACATCCGAAGACAGAACACATGAACAAGGAGCGAATAGGCCATTCAGCCCCTCGAGCCTGCTCCACCATTTAATAAGATCATGGCTGATCTGATAGTAACCTGAAATTTGCATCCCACCTACCCCAAGTAATTTATCACCCCCTTGCTTACCAAGAATCAATCCTGTGCCTTAAAAATATTCAAAGACTCTGCTTCCACCACTTTTTCAGAGGGTGAGCTCCAAAGACTTACGACCCTCTGAGTGAAAAAAATTCACTTCATTGTTTTAAATGGGTGACCCCCTATTTTTAAACAGTGACCCCTAGTTCTTGATTCTTCCACAAGAGGAAACATCCTCTCCATATCCACCCTGTCAAGACCCCTCAGGATTTTTCAATCAAGTTGCCTCTTACTCTTCTAAACTCCAGTGGATACAAGCCTAGTCTGTCCAACTGTTCCTCATAAGACAACCCATCCATTCCAGGTATTAGTGTGGTAAACCTTCTCTGAACTGTTTCCAATGCATTTACATCCTTCTTTAAATAAAGTGACCATAATGTAAGCGACCAATAATGTTCACAGTACTCCATATGTGGTCTCACCTGTAGTGCCCTGTACAAATTAAGCTTAACCCCCTACTTTTGTATTCAATTCTTCTCACAATAAATGATTACATTCTATTAGCTTTCCTAATTACTTGTGTACCTGCATATTAGCCTTTTGTGATTCATGCACTAAGACACTCAGATCTCTCTGCAATCTCTCACTACTTAGATAATATGCTTCTCCTTTATTCTTCCTGCCAAAATGGACAATTTCTCATTTTCCTGCATTATACCCCATCTGCCAGATCTTTGTCCACTCACCTAACCTATCTACATCTTTTTGTAGCCTCATGTGCTTTTCACAACTTACTTTCCTACCTATCATTGTCATCAGAAAATTTGGCAACCATCCAATCCATCTCTTCATCCAAGTCATTTGTATAAATTGTAAATAGCCGAGGTCCCAGCACTGATCCCTGTTGCACACCACTCATTACATCTTGCTAACCTGAAAACATCCATTTATGCCTACTCTTTGCTTCCTGTTAGCCAGCCAATCTTTATTTCCTTGCCCTTACACCATGAGCTTTTACTTTCCGCAATAACCATTGATGTGCAGCTTTATCAAATACTTTCTGGAAATATAAATATATTACATGTACCAGTTCCCCTTTATCCACAGCACATGTTACTTCCTCAAAGAACTCCAATAAGTTGGTTAAACATGGTTTCCCTTTCGCACAACATGTTGACTCTGCCTGTTGACCTTGGGCTTATCCAATGCCCTGCTATAACCTTGTTAATAATAGCTTCTAACATTTTCCCTACAACAGCTGTTAAGCCAACTAGCCTGTAGTTTACTGCTTTCTGTCTCCCTCCATTTTTGAATAATAGAGTTACATTTGCTATCTTCCAATCTAATGGGACCTTCCCAGAATCTAGGGAGTTTTGGAAAATTAAAACCAATCAACTATCTCACCAGACACTTCTTTTAAAACCTTAGGATGAAGTCCATCCGGGCTCTTGTCAGCCCACAGCTCCAACAATTTACTCAGCACCACTTCTCTGGTGATTGTAACTTTCCTGGCTTCCTCCCCCACTTTCATTCCCCAGTTTATAACTGTTTCTGGGATGTTACTTGTATTCTCTATAGTGATGCAAAATACATCTTCAATTCATCTGCCATCTCCCCATTTTCCATTATCCATTCTCCAGACTCACTTTCTATAGGACCAATGCTTACTTTGTTAACTCATTTCTTTTTTAAATATTTATAAGAATTCTCACTATGTTTTTAAATTTCTGGCTAGTTTTCCCTCTTACTCTAATTTTTCCCTCCTTATTAGTCTTTTAGTTATTCTTTGCTGTTCCGGATATTCTGTCCAATCTTCTGACCTGCCACCTATCTTTGCAAAATTATATGTTTTTAAAAATTTGATATTATCTTGAACCTTTCTAGTTAACCACGGATGGTGTGTCCCTCCCTTGGGCTTTTTCTTACTCATTGGAATGCATCCATTCTATGTATTCTGAAATAACCCCTTAAATATTAGCCACTCCATTTCTATTAGAGTCATAGAATTATACAGCACAGAAATAGGCCCTTCAGCCCTTCATGTCAATGCCAGCCATCAAGCATCTATCTATTCTAATCCCATTTTCCAGCACTTGGACCGTAGCCCTGTATGCTATGAAACTTCAAGTGCTCATCTAAATACTTCTTAAATGTTATGAGCGTTCCTGCCTCTATCACTCCCTTGGGCAGTGTGTTCCAGGTTCCAACCACCCCCTGGGTGAAAAACTTTTTCCTCAAATCCCCTCTAAACCTTTTGCCCCTTACCTTAAATCTATGCCCCCTGGTTATTGACACCTCTGCTAAGGGGAAATGTTTCTTATTATCCAAGCCCCTCATAATTTTGTATACCTCTATCAAATCCCCCCTCAGCCTTCTCCGTTCTAAGGAAAACAACCCTAGCCTATCCAATCTCCCTTCACAGCTGAAATGCCCCAGCCCAGGCAACATCCTGGTGAATCTCCTCTGCACCCTCTCTAGTGCAATTGCATCCTTCCTATAGTGTGGCGACGAGAACAGAACTCCAGTTGTGGCCTAACTAGCATTTTATACAGCTCCAACATAACATAGAAACATAGAAAATAGGAGCAGGAGTAGGCCATTCAGCCCTTTGAGCCTCCTCTGCCATTCATTATGATCATGACTGATCATCCAGCACAATAGCCCGCTCCCACTTTCTCCCCGTATCCTTTGATCCCTTTCGCCCCAAGAGCTATTTCTAACTCCTTCTTGAAAACATACAATGGTTTGGCCTCAACTACTTTCTGTGGTAATGAACTCCACAGGCTCACCAATCTCTGGGTGAAGAAATTTCTCCTCATCTCAGTCCTAAATGGTCTACCCCGTATACTCAGACTGTGACCCCTAGTTCTGGACTCCCCCACCATCGGGAACATCCTTCCTCAACTACCCTGTCTAGTCCTGTTAGAATTTTATAGGTTTCTATGAGATCCCCCCTCATTCTTCTGAACTCCAGCGATTATAATCATAACCGACTCAATCTCTCCTCATATGCCTATCCCGCCATCCCAGGAGTCAGTTGGGTAAACCTTCGCTGCACCCCCTCTATAGCAAGAACATCCTTCCTCAGGTAAGGAGACCAAAACTGCTCAGAATATTCCAGGTGTGGTCTCACCAAGGCTCTGTATAATTGCAGCAAGACATCCCTGCTCCTGTAGTCGAATCCTCTGGCTATGAAGGCCAACATACCATTTGCCTTCTTTACCGCCTGCTGCACCTGCATGCTTACCTTCAGTGACTGGTGTACGAGGACACCCAAGTCTCGTTGCAAATTCCCCTCTCTCAATTTATAGTCATTCAGATAATAATCTGCCTTCCTATTTTTGCTATTAAAGTGGATAATCTCACATTTATCCACGTTATACTGCATCTGCCATGCATTTGCCCACTCACTCAGCTTGTCCAAATCACACTGAAGCATCCCTGCATCCTCCTCACAGCTCACCCTCCCACCCAGCTTTGTGTCATCTGCAAATTTGGAGATATTACATTTAGTTTCCTCATCTAAATCATTAATATATATTGTGAATAGCTGGGGTCCCAGCACCGATCCCTGCGGTACCCCACTAGTCACTGCCTGCCATTCAGAAAAGGACCCATTTATTCCTACTCTTTGTTTCCTGTCTGCCAACCAGTTTTCTATCCATCTCCATACACTACCCCCAATCCCATGCGCTTTAATTTTACACGCTAATCTCTTACTTAGGACATGTTGAAAGCCTTCTGAAAGTCCAAATAAACCACATCCACTGGCTCCCCCTCATCAACTCTACTATTTACATCCTTGAAAAATTCCAGTAGATTTGTCAAGCATGATTTCACTTTCATAAATCCATGCTGACTCTGTCTGATTCTGCCACTGTTTTCCAAATTACTCTCCCTGCTCTTATATTCTATGCCTCGGCTAATAATGGCAAGTATCCCATATGCCTTCTTAACCACCTTATCTACCTGTGCTGCTGCCTTCGGGGACCTATGGACATGTACACCAAGGTCCCTCTGATCCTTTGTATTTCCTAGGGTCCTAACATTCGTTGTGTATTCCCTTGCTGTGTTAGTCCTCCCAAAATGCATCACCTCACACTTCTCAGGATTAAATTCCATTTGCCATTGCTCTGCCCATCTTACCAGCCCATCTATATCATCTTGTAATCTAAGGCTTTCCTCCTCACTATTTACAACACCACCAGTTTATGTGCCATCTGTGAACTTACCAATCATATCTCCTATATTCATATCTAAATCATTAATGTACACTACAAACAGCAAGGGTCCCAGCACTGATCCCTGTGGTACACCACTCATCACAGGCTTCCAATTGCAAAAACAACCTTCAACCATCACCCTCTGCCTCCTGCCACTAAGCCAATTTTGGATCCAATTTGCCAAATTGTCCTGGTCCCATGGACTCTTACCTTATTGACCATTCTCCCATGTGGGACCTCATCAAAAGCCTGACTGAAGTCGATACAGACTGCATCAACTGCCCTACCCTCATCTACACAACTGGTCGCCTCCTCAAAAAACACAATCAAATTTGTTAGATATGATCTCCCCCTGACAAAGCCATGTTGACTGTCCCTGATGAATCCCTGCCTCTCCAAGAGGAGATTAATCCTGTCCCTCAGAATTTTTTCCAATAGTTTCCCTACCACTGACGTTAGACTCACTGACCTGTAACTACCCACTTGAATAATAGTGCCACATTCACTGTCCTCCAGTTCTATGGCACCTCTCCTGTGGCCAGAGAAGATTTGAAAATTAATGTCAGAGCCGCTGCAATCTCCTCCCTTGCCACACAGAGCAGCCAGAGATACATCCACTTTTAAGCCCACTAAAACAACTAATTTTCCTCCCTTTCAATCCTAATTTGTTCAAGTGTGTCACAGTCCCCCTTCCTGATTTCTACACCTACACTTCCTTTACCACAGCAAACACTGATGAAAAGTAATAATTTAAGACTTCACCTACATCCTTTGGCTCCATGCACAGATTGCAGCTTTGATCCCCAATATCTTAGTGTAAAAGGCCCTACACTTTTCGTGGTTATCCTCTTGTCCTTAAATATATTTATAAAATGCCTTGGGGTTTCCCTTCATCTTGTCCACCAGTGATTTTTAAAACCCCTTCGTCACTCTCCTAATTATATTTTTAGTACCCCCCCTACACTTCATTTACTCCTCTAGGGCTTCTGCTGTTTTCAGCCCTCTGTATCTGCCATAAGTCTCCTTTTTTTCCCCTTATCCAATCCTTCATATTCCTTTGACATTCAGTGTTTACTGGACTTGTTGGTCCTATCCTTCACGGGAACATATTGACCCTGAACTCACTATTTCCTTTTTGAATAACTTCCACTGGTCTGATGTAGACATTCCTACAAGTAGCTGCTCCCTGTCCACTTTGGCCAGGGACTGTCTTATCATATTGAAATCGGCCTTCCCCCAACTCAGGACCTTTATTTCTGGCACATCTTTGTCCTTTTCCATAACTACCTTAAACATTACAGAGTTATGGTCGCTATCCCCGAAATGCTCCCCCACTGCCACTTTTACCACTTACCCAGCTTCATTCCCTAAGATTAGGTCCAGTACCACCCCTTCTCTTGTAGGACTTTCTACGTGCTGGCTCAAAAAGTCCTCCTGGATGCAATTTAAGAATTCCGCCCTCTCTAAGCCTTTCACACCCAGACTATCCCAGTTAATATTTGGGAAGTTGAAATTCCCTATTATTACCCTATCATTTTTATACTTCTCCGAGATTTGCCATACATATCTGCTCCTCTATTTCCCCCTGACTGTTTGAAGGCCTATAGTACACCCCCAGCAAAGTGACTGCCTCCTTTTTGTTTTTAAGTTCTACCCATATGGCCTCATTTGAGGAACCTTCTAAAATACCACCTCTCCTTACTTCAGTAATTGACTCCTTGATTAATAGTGCAATGCCACCTCTTTTTTACAGCTCCCTCCCTCCCCCAACTTATACCCTCGAATATTGAGCTGCCAGTCCTACCCTTCCCTCAACCATATCTCTATGATAGCAACAATATCACATTCCCATATATGAATCAACACCCTCGATTCATCTGCCTTACTTGTCAGACTCCTTTCATTAAAATAGATGCAACCCTTGTGCCTCAACAGGTCTATATTTGCTCTTTCTTCGAGACTGGCTTAGTTTCTCTTCCTGATTTGGCTGTGTATCACCCCCTACTGTACCACCACTCTGTATCCCACCCCCTTGCCAAATTAGTTTAACCTCCACCCCACCACACCAACACTAGCAAACCTCCCCGCAAGCATGTTGGTCCCGTTCCGGTTCAAGTGCAACCTGTCTGACTTGAACAGGCCCCACCTTTGCCAGAAACAGACCAAGTGATTCAGGATACTAAAGCCCTACCTCCTGCACTATCTCATCAACCACACATTAATCCTCCCCATCCTTCTATTCCTATACTCACTAGCACATAGCAGAGATAAACTAATTTGCCAATTCACTTTAGCCAGCTCAGCTTTCATACCCTCATAATCACCCTTATTTAAGTTTAAAAATATAGCCCCGGAACCACTCTCTCTCCCTCAAACCAAATGTAAAATTTAATCATATTGTGGTCGCTGCTACTTAGGGGTTCCTTCACTATGATCATTAATTACTCCCATCTCATTGCACCATACCAGGTCTAGTGTAGCCTGCTCTCTGGTTGGCCCCAGAACATGCTCTGAATAGTGTCAATCCCTCCAACAATACTATCCCCTACTTCTACCACATTCCTTTTTGCTCCCCCCAATCCAATGGCTTCCTGTACCACGGTGCCATAGCCAGTTAGCTCATCCACCTTTTTCATTTGGGCACTTGGCAGGCCAGGATCAAGGATCCCGTGGGCAGACCTCCTGCCTGCGCAGTGCTGCCGGCCAACCGGAGGCCGATGGCTCTATAGATCGGTAGTGCCACCGGGGAGGTGGTGGCTGCTGCCCCGGTATAACACCGACCCAAGGCCTAGTATCCCAGGCCATGGTGGGATGGGGGTCAGCAGCAAGGGCAGAGAGCTGCCTCTCAGCGCAATCCTCCCTTAGACTGTATTCCAAATAATTCAGTGAAAACTCACAATGTTCAAGGAATCTGGAAAGCTAAATCCTACTCAGTATTAGGTTTATTGCAGGTGAGAACTATATGAATAAAGTCTTAGCTGCAATCCTACATGATAAGATAGAGCTGCCTGGGATATTTATTCTCAGAGCAAGATTGTCTCACCTACTTCTCCTATTGTTGCTAGGAAGTGTGACAGCCACAGCTCAGTTTGTAGCTCTCCAGCCTCAGATTCAGAGAGTTGTGAGCTTAAGGACAAGATTTTAACACTCCACCGCCAGCAGGTTTGCAGGCCGGGAGGATTATAAAATGCAACATGTGGCCTTCCAGTTGCCTACTTGCTTGCCCCAACCTGTTACCCACTTTATAAGAGTGGTGAAAATGTTGGGCCTCGGGCCCATTAAAGCTCTTAAGTAGCCAATTAATAGCCAGTTAAGTGCTCCATCCCACACCTGCTATTTTACCCACAGCATGGAGAAGCCCTTGCTAGATGGCTAGCCTGGCAGCTTTTCCTGGGAAAGCTGGTGCCAGGCAAGGGGGAACCTCCTTTCGGATTGCTCTGTGCCCATTGGAGACAATCCCCTCCACAATATTTCCCCTTTAATCTTACCCCCACCACCTCTCAAGAAAGGCACTCATCCCCTTCACCCCTCTCACCAAGGGCTGCTAGCCAGGTCCCGTCGATACCCTGGACTTAACTGAAGTCCAGCCTCCATTCGCTTCTCTTCTTTGGAGACTGCCTTATTCCCAGCAGTGGCCACCATTCAAACTTGGCATTGTTGTGTCTACAGAGCTGCCAGCCAATTGGATTGGCAACAGCTCTCTAAGGCAGGATTTCCTCCCCAGACGGGAGATCATCCTGAGACAATTAACATCCTGCTGAGTGTTAAATGGCTGTGGGGCAGCCAGTATCACTGGGTTGGGTTCCCCATCGATCTTAGAGTGGCGGGCTGGAAAACTCCATCATCTAACGAATCCTGCTCTAAGTCCCACTCTAGGATTTGAGCACAGAAATCTACCCTGACACACCAGCAGGGTACTGGTGATTGTTCCACTGTTGGAGGATCAGAACCAGGGGATTTTTATGCTGTTGGAGGGACAGTACCGATGGAATGCTCCATTGTCAGGGAACAGGTATTGAGAGAGTGCTGCACTGTCGGAACTGCTGACTTTCAGACGAGTTATTAACGAAGTACCTGTCTGACCTCTCAGGTTAATGTAAAAGAATCTATGGTGCTATTTTGAAGAAGAGTAGGGGAGCTATTCCTGGTGGCATGGTCAACATTTACCCCCCAATCACTACAACAAAATATAGATTATGCAGTCAATAGCATATTGTTGTTTGTGAGAGCTTGCTATGCACAAATTACCTGCTGCATCTCCTATGTTACAACAGTGACTACTTTAAAAAAAAGCTCAGTAGGACACCTGAGGGCATGAAAGATGCTATATAAATGCAAGTCTTTCCTTTAATTTCTCTGATAACACGGAATTAACAGCAGAAAAACAGAGCAGTCAGCCCAAATATGCTACGCCAACATTCATGCACCAGACAAGCATCCTCACAACCCTCTGTATTTCACCCTATTAGCATATTCTTCTATTCCTACCTCCTAAATGTGTTTATCTTGTTTCCTCCTGAATGCATCTATACTAACTGCCTCAACCACACGCTGGTTAATGCTGTGTCCCTTAATCAGGTACCAGTGCCTGACAATTAGGAACACTCCATTATGAAGCCACAGACAAACCCAGCAAGGTTTGCTGGGCAGCCTCCAGGGGGCATGGGACAGCCGTGAAGATCCGCACAAGTTCCATTAAATCCCTGAGCCACCATTAAATTCCGGTGGGCTCAGGAATAATGGGATAATATGCTCATTAATGAGCATAATTGACATCCTGCTACTAGTGAGAGGGAACCCTGCAACTGGCCCATTCCAGCCCTAACTTATTTTGAGATAGTTTTCACAATGCCAGGAATCTGATGTGGGTACACCTGACCGATTTTCCTGACCCTCCTACCATCATACTCGCTACAGTGGGTTCAGTTTAATTCTGCCCACTATCTTAATCTATCAATGCCTTTCATGCTTTAAATGCCATTGGTTTGTTGATTATATGTAGTGAACGTGTGACACTTTGTTGGCTACAGATGTACAGGCCTTGTCACACTCCGAGGAGTCTCTACTCCCCTTTTCCCCATTCTCTGCCCAACACTCACTTTGATTGAGAAGACCAGCGCTATGAATCTGAGGCAGCAGAAATTAATGTACAAGAAGTTGAAGAGGAACCAGAACAGGTGGTCCCAGATCAGCAGCACATTATGGGTCATGTTAATGAAGGTGGACGGCACCGACTGGCTGTCCTCCTTTGGTACCTGGCATGACCCAGTTGGCACCAGTATTTTTCTGCAACCTGAGCTGGAACCAGTTGTAATTAAATGGAACCAGCTGACATGTGATATGTTTCAGTTGAAACCAGCTGAACCCCACTAGTTTGGCCACTTTTAATAAAACTACTACACCAGTGAAAACCAGTTGAACCCTCTCTCATCTCTCAGTTGTCTCTGTTCCCTCGAGTTGTCTCTTATTCTCCCCCCTCATTGTGTGTCTTTCTCACTCAGTCACTCTCCCCCTGCAGTCTCACTCTCTTCCCCTCCCCAAGAGCCCCACAATTGCTCCCCGCAGCTTCCCCCATCTCTCCAACCCAGTCTGTCTCCCTCTCTCCCCCCAAAACTCTCTCCTTCCCCCCAGTATCTCTCTCTCCCTCTCAAGTCTCTCTCCACCCACCGTATCTCTCCTTCTCCCCAGTAACCCCCCCACCCTCCCCCAAACCTGCAGTCTCTTCCCCAAATATAAATGCAAATCCTTCCTTTAATTCCTCTGGTAACATAGAATTAACAGCACAGAAACAGACCAGACCATTCAGCCCAAATGTTCTATGCCAACTTTCATGCACCACACAAGCATTCTCACCCTCTGCATCTCACTCTATCAGCATATTCTTCAATTCCTTCCTCTGAAATCTGTTTATCTTGTTTCTTCTTGGATGCATCTATGCTATTTGCCTCAACCACCCCCTGTGGTCGAGTTTCACATTCTCATCAATCTCAAGGTAAAGGCGTTTCTGCTGAATTCCCTCCACACAAGCATTCTGATATCCCTCTGCATCTCGTCCAATCAGCATATTATTCCGTTGCTTCCTCCTAAATGTGCTTATTTTGTTTCCTCAATGACTTCCTGTGGTAGAGTTTCATTTTTTGGACAATTTTCTCGATAAAGACATTTTAACTGACTTTCCCATTTTCTTATATTTCAACAGTGACTGTATTTAATTGGCTGTAAAGTGCATGGAGACATCCGATGGTCATGAGAAGCATGATAGAATGCCAGTCTCTCTTCCATTAGATTTATTAGTAGCCAGCTCATCTTTATGTTCCCTCATTTTGGTCTCTCCCATAAGTGGAAACATCTTTTCCATGTCTAACCTATCAAACCCTTTCATATTTTCAACTGCCATCAGTTTGTAGGTTACACCATACTCAATTTATAACACTTTGTTGCTTACAGATGTAAACAGATGTACAGACCTGGGTCAATGAAGGAAAGGCAGATTGAATTGTTAAAGACAAATCCTGTCTAATTTGACTGGATTATTTGATAAAGTAACAGAGAAGGTTGCCCAAGGATGTTGTCAGGGATTTCAGTTATGAGGAGAGTTTGGAAAAGTTAGGACTGTTCTCCATGGAGCGGAGATATTTAAGAAGTGACTGAATAAAGGTTTTCAAGATGATGAAAGGTTTTGATAAACTCAATAGAGAATAACTATTCCCTTTGGTGAGTTGGTCAATAACCAGAGGTCAGAGATTTAAAATCATTAAAGAAAAACATTGAGGGGAGATGAGGAGAAATGTTTTCACTCAGAGTTGTTGCAATCTGGAACATTCGACCTGAAAAGCTGCTGGAAGCTGATCCCATGAATAACTTTGGCCAGGAACTTGAGAATGAGGAAATTACAGTTACCGACAATAAAACAGGAGTGAGGGACTAAGCATGACTGATCCTCCAAAGAGCCAGCACAGACTCGGTGGGCTAAATGGTCTCATTCTGTGCTGTAAGTTTCTATGATAGTCAGTCTGTAACACTTTATAGATTATGTGTTCAGCCTGTAACAGTTTCCTGAGTAAGAAAGACATAAATTATTGACTAGATGGCTGAGATTGCGCAGCAAAATCTTGCAAAAAGTATATGAGACATGGGCTCTATCGGAAGCTATTGAGATGCTCCAGCAGATTCTCATTTTTGTACCAACGTCAGATGGCACCTGTACAATTCCTGGGGTCGCTGTCACCAGCCCTTCTACCCCTCTCCCTGTCTGCGTCCCGGAGTCCCGCATTCACTTTGACCGAGAAGACCAGCGGGACGAATCCGAGCCAGGTGGAAGAAATTGAAGATGGACCAGAACAGGTGGTCCCAGACTGGCAGCACATTCAGGGCCACATTAATGACTGTGGACTGGGCACTTCAATTCCTGGTATGGGTAAGTGCAAGGATTCACAAGTACTTGCTTAGGTCTGTGCTCCATCTCGGACCTGGTGTCAGTGAGACAGCAAACTGAATGTGAACTACTCTGGACATAAGCTTTAAAGAAATAAAGACTATCACTAACCAGCTGCTTCCCTTGAGTGGAAGGGAGTTAACTTTACTCTTATTATCTTTATGCCACAGATGTTAATTTGCAGAAACTTCATTTCTGTTTCGTTTCATTTACTTGAACTCAACAGAAGAGAAATGAGCAGCTGATGAATCTTTTCTTAAAGTATATGTTTTATTATCTAATAAATAGCGAATGAGGACAGCCCTGAAAAATATTAAAACAGACATTAAGAGTTTCTATGAGTATTTTTTTTAAAAAGAATAGTAATTAAAATGAGTGTTGGTCCCTCAAAGGGTGAGATTGGGGAATTAATAATGGGAAGCAAGGAAATTATGGCAGCATTGAACAAGTATTTTGTGTCTGTCTTCACTGTCGAAGACACAGAAAACATCCCAAAAATACTTGAAAATCAAGAGCTAAAAGGGAGGGAGGACCTTAAAATAATCACAATCACTAGGGAGAATGTGCTGTGAAAACAATCAGAACTAAAGGCTGACTCATCCCCTGGACTGGGTGACCTCCATTCTAGGGTCTTAAAATAAGTGGCTGCAGAGATAATAGCAAACTTCCAAACTTTTCTAGATTCTGGAAAGGCCCCAGCGGATTGGAAAATCACAAATATAACACCTCTGTTCAAGAAAGGAAGGAGACAGAAAGCCGGGAACTATAGACCAGTTGGCCTAACATCTGTCATAGAGAAAATACTAGAATTCATTATTAAGGAGGGAATAGCTGGACATTTAGAAAATCATAATACAATCAGGCAGAGTCCACATGGTTTTGTAAAAGGGAAATTGTGTTTGACTAATTTATTAGTTATTTGAGAAAATAACAAGTAAGGTGGATAAAGGGGCACCTGTGAATGTGGTGTACTTATATTTCCAAAAAGACATTTGATAAGGTGCCCCATTAAAGGTTAATACACAAAATAAGAGCTCATGGTGTGGGGATGGGAGGGTTAACATATTAACATGGACGGAGGGTGGTTAGCTAACAGGAAGCAGAGAGTAGGGAAAATTGAACCATTTTTGGGTTGGCAAGCTGTAACTAGTGCCACAGGGATCAGTGCTGGGGCCTCAATTATTTGCAATCTATATCAATTACTTTGATGAAGGGATTGAATATATGGTGGCTAAATTTTCTGATGACACAAAGATAGGAAAATAAGTTGTCAAGAGGGCTTAACAAGTCTGCAAAGGGATTTAGATAGGTTAAGTGAGTAGGCAAAAATTTGGCAGTTGGAAAAATGCGAATTTGTCCACTTTGGCAGGGAAACTTTGGAGGGACATTGCAAACTCTATTGTACAGAGGGACCTGGGTGTCACAATAAGTTAGTATGCAGGGACAGCAAGTGATTAGGAAGACAAATGGAAGTTTGGCATTTATAGCAAGGGGAATTAGGTATAAAAGTAGGGAAGTGTTGCTACATCTGTACAGGGTATTAGTCAGACCACATGTGAAGTAATGTTTACAGTTTTGGTCTCCTTACTTAAGAAAGGATACAACTGCATTATAAACAGTTCAGAGAAGGTTCACTTGACTGATTCCTGGGATGAAGGGGTTATCCTATGATGAAAGGTTGACCAGGTTGGGCCTATACCCACTGGAATTTAGAAGCATGAGAGGTGATCTTATTGAAACATGTAAGATCCTGAGGGGACTTGAAAAGGTGGATGCTGAGAAGATGTTCCCCCTTGTGGGGGAGTCTAGAACTAGGAGACACTGTTTAAAAATGAGAGGTCTCTCAGAGAGTTGTTGGTCTGTAGAATTCTCTTCCCCAGAGAACAGCGGAGGCTGGGTCATTGAATACATTCAAGGCTGAGTTAGATAGCTTTTTGACTGACAAGGTTATATGGGCAGACAGGGAAGTGGACTTGAGGCCACAATGAGATCAGACATTATCTCACTGAATGGTGGAGCAGGGTCGAGGGGCTGAATGACCTACTCCTGCTCCTAATTCTTGGATTCTTATTACCTCTAGAATGCACATCTTGTTCCATGTTGGGACTGCAGCATGCTTCCCATGTTCTAGATAACCATATGTGCAATAAGTGTCATTAGCTAAACAGCTCAAACTCCAACCTCTGAAGCTTGAGTAGCAATTGGTGTCACTGTGGAACCACTGTGAGGTTGAGAGTTTCATGGATAGCACATTTATAGATGTGGTCACCCTGCAGCATAAGAGTATGCAGGGACAGAGGGAATTGGTGACCACCAGGCAGTAAAGAAGAAACAGGCAGGTAATGCAGGAGTCCACTGAGTGCATCTCACTCTTCAGTCCTGAATACTAATTAAATTGATGGTTCATCTGGGAGTGCAGCCAGAGCTAGGTCCATGGCACCATGGTTGGCTCAGCTGTACAAGGGGGTCAGGAATAAGACCGGAAGAGCAATAGTGATAGGTGGTTCGATAGTTCAGGGAACAGACAGACCTTTCTGTGGCCACAGACGTGACCCTAGGATGATATGCTGCCTCCCTGGTGCCAGGGTCAAGGATATCACTGGACAGCTTCAGAGCACCCTGAGGGGGGAGGGTGAACAGTCAGTGGTCATGGTCCAATGGCTTAGGTAGAAAAAGGAACATGGTCCTGCAGTCATAATCTCAGGAGCTAGGTAGGAAATTAACATGCAGGACATCTAATATAGTAATCTCCAGATTACTCCAGGTCCCACTACAAGTGAGTATAGAAATAGGAGGATAGAACTGATGAATGCATAGCTGGAAATATGGTGCAGGTGGGAAGAATTTAGATTCCTGGGACATTGTGTTATGATCCACGTAGAGACCGATAACTTGTAAAAAGATTCAAACTTCCTGTTATTAGCTGAAAGAATGACCCAATAAGATTTCACATTTTAAATCTTTTACTGTAGCAAATGACTGAAAAGTGCTATTGACTAAAGACTATTTTCCTTTTTAAGGCAGCTTATACTTTGACTACAGAAAGTGACACCCTTCCTATATAACTATCACCAATTGCACTCTCAATGAAATTACAGTCCTTTTAGCAAACAGTTCACAGTTGCCTCCAGCTTCCAATGTGTTTCCATATCCACATTTCACCAAGTAATAACTTCAAGTGACCATCTCCAGGTGCTTTCCTCAGTTTTCAGAGTTTCTTAAATCCACCATCAGCAATAAAGCCTGATCTGATGATTCTTTCTCCCTCAGGCCATGCTAGAACAAACCTTCCAGAATCAGGGGAAGATGGCAGGATACACCTCTTCAGTTAGAGATCATTTCCCTTCTAAACTCAGCTGTGGTAACTCGTAAAGTCAAGTAGCCTTTTAGCTCTGCTGACCACACAGTCTGTCTGCTGTGTCTGTGGTATTTGATTTGGAGAAAAACTGTGACCTGATTTCAAAATAGTTTCCTCTGCCTGTTCCCCATAGCAACATGAAACACATTAACCTTGTATATGGGTAGAAATGCTAATTAGCTACCCTTGATCCCAATGCCCTTTCACCTTAGAAGTAAATGGCTGTTTACAGCACAACTGTTTACAACTTGGTACCTTCAACACCTTTCTGGGAATTTGGGAGAGTCAGAATTTGGTCATTGCAAATCCAGAGCCTGCTGCTATTGTATACAGAGAGAAGTGTGCTTTAATGGAATCTCTTTTTCTCTGAGAAATCAGCACAGCTCAAAGATTATGAATGACAGAAAGCCTTCCTGAAGGAGCTCTTGTTGCCTGTCACTAATCTTTGCTTGGCTGAGGAGATGCAAAGAGTGCTATCAGGTCCAGCAATGTTTCTTTTGCACATTGGTGCAGATGCCACTCCAAATGATCCCATTAGCAAAGACCCAGCAGGCATCAACAGATCTCAGATCAACTTTTGTGTTTAAACCATACTTGGACCTTCTTCCCAGTAAAGCAATCCAAACCTTCCTTTGACATTTAACAATTAAACCACATAGGCTTACTGTCAGGCAGACTTCAGAACAAGGCACATGACCCTCTTCATTTACCCTATATTTGAAGCTACAGTCCCAAACTATAATCATTTTATAACCTCATAATTGTAACAATTTCCACCAGTTCTGGGGGAGATGGGACCTGCACAGGCCAAATAGGTTGCACCTAAACAGAGCTGGGACCAATTTATTTGCAAGCTGATTTGCTTGTGTTATTGGGGAAGGTTTAAAATAACTTGACAGAGGCGTGGGAACAAACAGGTAATACCAGCAAAGAATACTAAAGTGCACAGAATATTGGGAGACACAGATAGCACCAGAGCAGGAAATAGGAAAGTATTAGGTGGATTCAGCACAATAGGGAAACTAATAAAGTCTAAATGAGGTTTACTCATTTATGTATGTGAATGCATCGTGTGTGGTTAATAAGATTGGTGAGTTGCAGGTCCAGATAGCCACATATGATGGTGTGACAATAATGGAGACCTAGATCAAAGAAGGGCAGGACTGGGAATTAAGTATTCCTGGATACAAGGTGTTCAGGAAAGATAGAAAAGGAAGGAAAGGAGGACGGGTGACAGTATCAATTAAGAAGAACATTGCAATACTGGAGAGAGAATATCCCAAGGGGGTCAAGGACAGAACCTATTTGGCTGGAGCTACAAAACAAAATTATATTGTTCGATGTTGTCTATAGGCCACCCAGCTAGGGGGAAAGATGTAGAGGAACACATTTGCAAGGAAATTACAGTGAAGTGCAAAATTATAGTGTAGTTATTATGGGGGATTTTAATTATCTGAATATAGACTGGGGGAATAATAGTGTAAAGAGAGAGAGGGGCAGGAGCTTCTCAAGTGTGTTCAGGAGAATTTTCTACAACAGTATGTTTCAGACCAGCGACAAATAACAATTACGGAGATGTGGTTACAAGGACATCAAAACTGGGAACTAAATATTCAGGAGTATGTGACTTTTTGAAAGGAGAGGCTAGGAGGAAAGGGTGGTGGGGTAGCTTTGTTAGTAAGAGATGGAATAAGTACAATAGCAAGAAATTACCTTGGATCTGAAGATTTAGAATCCACATGGATGGAGGTAAAAAATAACAAGGGGAAGAAGACACTGGTGGGTGTAGTTTATAGGCCCCTTAATGGTAACTGTACGGTAAGAGAGAATAAATCAGGAGATAAGGAGGACATGTAAAAAAGACAGTACATTAATCATGGGTGACTTTAATCTTCATGTAGATTAGAAAAATCAAATTGGCAGAGGTAGCCATGAGCAAGAATTCATAGGGCGGAAGTTTCCCCACATCAGGGGTGGGGTGGGGGTGGGGGGGAGTTCAGGAGCGGGCGCGTGGAGGCATGCCTCCAATCAGCGCCCCCTTCGGGGTGCACCACTATTTTACATGGGTGGGCCAATTAAGGCCCACCCAGTGTGACGTCCACCAGGAAGCGCTACGCGCTCCCTGTGTGGGCGGGGGGGAGGGGGATTCCCTGAGCTGAGAGTGCGCTCTTTCGCATATGCACACGAAAAAGCACATTTATCTCCCTGAGGCTAAGTGCTGCTTCATGGAGGTCGGCCCCAAATGTAAAAAATGCTAAAAATAGAAAAATAAAATTTCCCTGACATGTCCCCTCAAGTGACACTGTCGCATGAGTTGGGATATGTCCATTACTTTTAGTTAAACTTTTAATAAATTTTTAAAAACCTACATGAAACCTCATCCCGTCCATGGATGAGGTTTCATGCTTTTTCTGAAGCCCACCAGGGCTCCCGGCCTGCCTGCCAACCTTAAGGTTGGACGGGCAGGCCCATTAATGATGTTAATGAGTTTGTCAATGGCCTCAATAGGCCATTGACAGGTCAGTGGGCGCACAGCTGATTCAGCTGAGCCCCCGCCGACCTGAAAATTGAAATGATGCAGAGTGACATCGGGAGTTCCACCCGACATCATCCTGCGTCATTTTATGCGTCGGCGAGTGGTTCCCCCCCCCACCAACATCTCACCCCCACTCGCCGACCGGGAAAAACTGCCCATAGAGTGTATTTAGGGCTGTTTCCTAGAACAATATGTTGTGGATCTAACCAGGGATCAGGCTATTTTGGATCTGGTACTGTATAATGAGGCATCTTTAATAAATGATCTCAGAGTAAAAGGCTCCCTGAGGAAACAGTGACCATAACATAGTAGAATTTAGCATTCAGTTTGAGAGTGAGAAACTTGTGTTGGAAACAACTGTGCTAAACTTGGATAGTATCAAATTGCAAGACAAAACAAACAATATGGCAAAGATTAGTGGTAAGCAGAAGGATTGGGAAAGTTTTAAAAAGCAACAAAAAGTGACCAAAAAACAAAGAGGGAGAAAATAAACTTTGAGAGTAAACTAACAAGTAATATAAAAATGGACAGTAAGTGCTTCTTTAAATATATGAAATGGAACAGAAAGGCCAAAATGAACACAGGACCCTTGGAGAATGAGACTGGGAAAATAATGGGGAACCAGGAAATGGTAGCGGAGTTGAATAAATTCTTTGTATCAGTCTTCATGGTAGAAGACATGAAGAGCATTCCAAAAATACTAGTTAATCAAGGTGCAAAAGGCAGGGGATGTTGTGGAGGGGGTGGGTGGGTGGGAGGAAATAATACAATAACTATCACTAGAGAAAAAATACTAGGGAAACTATGGAGCTAGGGATAATAAGTCCTCTGGACCTGATGGGTTGCATCCTAGGATATTAAATCAAGTAACTACATAAATAGTGGATGCACTGGTAGTAATCTTTCAAGAATCCTTAGATTCTGGAAAAGTCCCAGAAGATTGGAAAACTGCCAATGTGACACCCTTATTCAAAAAGGGAGGGAGACAAAAACAGGTAACTATAGGCTAGTTAGCTTAACATCCTTCATCTGGAAAGTTTTAGATTATATTTTAAAATATGTAATAGCAGAGCATTTAGAAATGCATAATATAATCAAGCAGAGTCAGCATGGCTTTGTGAAGGGGAAATTGTGCCTGACAAATTTATTAGAATTCTTTGAGGAGGTAACAACCAGGATAGATAAAGGGAACCAGTAGTTATAATATATTTGGATTTGCAAAAGGCTTTCGATAAGGTACCATACATAAGGCTACTTAATAAAATAAGAGCCCATGGTGTTTGGGGTAGTATATTAGCATCAAAGGATTGGCTAACCAGTAGAAGACAGAGTTGGGATAAGGGGGTGATTTCAGGATGGCAACCTGTAACTAGTGGAGTGCCACAGGGATAAGTGCTGGGGCCACAATTATTTACAATATATATTAATGACTTAGATGAGTGATGTAAATGTACTATCGGCAAGTTTGCACATGACACAAAAATATATAGGAAGGCAAGTGGTGAGGATGACACAAAGAGTCTACAGAAGGATACAGACAGATTAAGTGAGTGGGCAAAAACTTGGCAGATGGAATATAATGTGGGAAAATGTGAAGTTATGCATTTTGGAAGGTAGAATAGAGGAGCTGAATATTGTTTAAATGGAGAAAGACTGCAAAAAGCTACAGCACAGAGGGGTTTGGGAGTTCTTGTGCATGAATCCCCAAAAGCTAACATGCAAGTTCAGCAGGTAATAGGGAAGGCAAATGGAATGTTAGCCTTTATTTCAAAAGAAATGGAGCATTAAAATAGGGAAGTCTTGCTAAAACTATTCAAGGCATTAGTTAGACCACACTTAGAATACTGTGAACAGTTTTGGCCCCCTTATCTAAGGAAAAACATACTGGCATTGGAGTATGAGATAAGACTGACAGCTAACATAAAAGGGAATCCAAAGGCAACACTGTGTGAAACCCACACAGTGCTGAATGTAGAATGTGAGAGGGAGAGAGATACAGACCACAGTGCAGCAGAGGTGGAGTGGAACCACAGTACTAATACATTAATCAGTATTATGATTTATTATTTCTTATTGATCAATTTCTGCAAAAATTAGGCCCAAAATTAAAATTTTCACAGGAGTTCTTCCAATCTCAAATGCAGAGGAGGATCAGCATAACCCTTACCTCAATGGGTAACAATAATAATAATAAGAATAATAAATAGCTGTTTAGACTTTGGGTGGAATCGTCCCAGATCAGCACGAATTGTGGTAGGGGGTGGGAAAAAGAACGTTTTACCTGCTGGCCGCAAAGGCAACTTTTCATGCTGTATTGCCCCAATCCTGTCTCATTAATCATGCATTCCTGGGAAACATGCTGTTTCGCTGGCGGACGGCTTCCAATTCGCCCACCACACTGTCACCTCGCTGCTCCCTCACGCTGGGCGCCATATTTAAAGTAAAGTAATGCGCACACTTCTCAGTGCTTCCAGCTCAAGGCTGCTGCACAGAAGCCATGGCCCCAAAAGGCAGGAAGACTGCAGCCCACTGATTCAGTGATATATCCCTGGGCCACCTTCTGGACACCGTTGGAGCCCACCGTGATGTCCTCTACCTCTGCTCTGGCTGCATGAGGCCCATCAGTGTCACCACTACAGCTTGGGAGAGGGTGACATAGGTGGTCAGTGCCAAAGCTGCATTGAAGAGGTTGGCCATCCAGTGCAGAAAATGGATGAATGATCTCATCCGTTCCACCAGGGTAAGGCAACCGTCTCATCACTCTAAACACACACTCACAAGTCCAACACACATTCACTGTCATCTCACTCACTGCCTGCTCAAGGGACTTCACCACACACTCTCTCACACAAGCCTTCACATCTCCATCTGGCTTCATCTCCTCTGGCATCTGCTGTAAGTAGTGTGGTACTGCAAGGGTCAGTACTTGTGCCCCAGCTATTCACAATCTACGTCAATGAATCCTAATGCTGGTCAAAATGTCTTTTTTATTTCATAAGAGTTGGTCATACCCCCCCAAAACTGCCCTCCGCCACACCCCAACCACCACCTCCCCATCCCCCCGCTGCCCCCCCCCCAGCAGTTGAATCGGGGGTAAATCGGAAGTGGATGAACTGAACTTTAAACATGACAATTCAGGTTGTGTTCAAATAAAAACAACTGAAATGAATCGCTGTTCTACTCCACACTGAAAACACTTCACACGGGTACATTTCACCTTATGAAGCTCTGTAACAGATTCTGTTGCAAAGGTTTGAAATTGAGTTAACATTTTCTGAATGTAAAACTACTCTGAAAGATAAAAGGCACTGCATGATTCTTTTGCCTATTAAAAGTACAGCATTTAATTGGATCACATTTGTGTCAGGAGCTGAGAAGATTTGGGGATAGAGGGATCCCAGGAATCATGGTTCAGTGAGCAGGGAGATGGGGAAATGAGGTGGATGTGGGATCAATAATTCCTGTAGAGTCCAGCAACAGAAACATGCAGAGTGGGAGCAGCAGCCGGTAAAGCGCTGAGTGAAACTTGAGGACTGGTCAGAACTTGTGCAGTGTAGGGGATTGTGGCTGAGTTTCTGGGCAGCAGTGAGTTATAGGATTACTACTAGTTACAGGTAAGATATTGGAAATTGTTGCTATGTGTTAATGATGTGATTTCACTCACAGCTTGTTACTAGGAGAATTTTCCTCCTATCTTTGGCTGTGCCTTTGCAAATCCTTCCCCACCCACAGATTCCTCCCTTGACCCAAGTCTCAGATTCTCATCACTCCCTTCTACCCCGCTCACAGCCACTCACAGGTGACCTCCTGGTTCATGAGGTCAGCTGCTGATGCAAATCCATGAGCAGGATGCCCAATTATCAAATCTCCAAATGCCTCCAGTCAGATTGGACAGCTCGGTCTCACAGTTACGAAGTACAGAAGGACATTACAGATTCGGCCCCTTGGTTCCAGCCTCATTGATGAGTGGGCATGAGTCAATCAGAGCAGCTATCAAATTCTTTTAACTAATCAGATCTCCTCAACATTCTGGCACTAATAAAATCTGTTCAGCCCAGTTGACATATGAACATATCAGACAGAAAAAAGACCAACTGGTCCAAATCCAGATATTTCCACATGACAGTGGTCATTTCTTCTCACATTTCAGACAGTCTTTATCCACCTGGAGCCCTGTAACCTCCAGGGGGGAGTTTCTTTTGTTTCTACACTCAACTGATTTATTGAGCAGACCCAACTCAAAGCACTAACTCCTTAACCCCAGGACTTATCAAGGTGACTGTTAATTAGCAGAATCTGGATGTTAAAGACCTTCAGTCCTGTGACAATGACCAACACTCTGCAAATGAAGTTCTGTATCTGATCTTCCACAGAACAAAGTACATCGCTGCCATGGAACAACAATATCTCAGGGTGCAATTAACCACAAACCCATTTGATGCCCTGTGGTTGCAAGTGCAAGGTTATTTTTACTGTCCCGAAGAAGTGGTTATAGTTGAACACAGGAAGCTTGTCATTAAACTCTAAGAGATCCAATTTGTCATCAATTGCTTTATTAACACACTCTGGCCAAGTTTTATAAAAAAAGAAACCTGTATTGCCAGAGGCTCAATTTAAACACGCCAGCTCTACATGGACATTATAGATAGAAAGAAGCAATAATAGACTGAAAGTGTATCAAGGTGTTGAAGAGTTCAGCCACAAAAATCTCCCACTAAGGAAATGATGAAGTGCTACTCATTAGTTCTATTCCAACCTCAGGAGTAATCATGATTGTTGTTCTTGTTGCTGGATTCAATTCATTTTTGACTAGATAACCAACGTCGACACAATAATGCTGATGAAGGTAAGGCTGGATAGCACTGCGTCAGCAATGTTGAATGATCGGACTGTAAACGGATACCATCGAGCTCCTTCTGCATCTCCCACAACTTCCCGATCTCTAGACTAAAAGAAAATATGTGTGGATATATACAATAAGATTTTAAAAATCTTAATGCAAGCTGGACACTACAATTCAATGCATTAACCTCTGGTAACTTTGAAAAGGTTATAGTCTGTGCAAGGTGCTTTCCAGTAAAGGAATCTTTACACTATTCAAGTTGACACTGTGTTGTCGGTTTCATTTGTGTTCTTAATCAGGGAAACATTTGAATATTAAAGCAGTAATTTCCAGCAACATATACCAGTGGATTTTGTCACTCTCAACTCAAAAATATTCGTTAATCTAGCAAATGAATGAAGAAATGATTGCCCATGATGCACATCTGAAAACAAAACAGAGCAAAATAACTGGTTCTCTAAAATAACCCTTATTACAATAACATTAAAGCGCAAAATTAATCCTATATAGCCAAGGCTAAAATAAATGGTTGTTTAAACTGGTTCGTTTGAAGCTCTCATAGCTGTTAGAAGAACATGGGTTCAGGATCTACTCCAGGACTTGAACATAACCTGATCTGGCATTTACTGGAGAATGCTGCATTGCCAGGTGTGTGACCTTCCAGGTGGACATAAAAGATCCCGTGACATGATTGAAAGTAGAGCACTAATTTCTCCTTGTGTCTTGCTAACAATTATCCCTCTGCAACAACACTGGAACAGCCTGGTCATTTATCTTGTTACTGTATCTGGGATTTTGCTTTTTATAAATTGGTTACCCAATGTGCACACATGAAATCATCTACACTTAATCAGTAATTGGTTGGTTGTAAAATGTTTTGGCCTGTAGATGAAAGACACAAAACAATGATTTTTTCTTATGAAACCTGTCATTAAGGCAGAGATAAATGTATTTAAACATCTTTTGAAAAAAGTAAGTTGTTTCTTAAGGATCCGGGGCAGATTTATTTTGCTACCTTAAAAGAGAATTCAGTTTTTGTCATTGGCAAGTGTTGATAGTGATCTAAAGCCTTCAAAGATATTTTGGTGGTAATGCAAGTGAATTTTTCATCAAAACCACCCATTTAAAAACTGTGGAGGCAAAATGCTGGGCTGTAAATGTTGGATGCTCCTTGGCAAGGTTTACACCGAATTTCAGAGATTATTGTACTGGTGTAGAACTAACACATTTCAGAAATCTCTTACAATATAATAAAGGAACATTTATTGTGTTCCTGTTTTAAAAGATCAGAAACATCCCAGTCCTACTGTACCGTGTATGTGGGAAATTCCATTAAAGGAGCAGATTGTCTGACAGGAAACCCAGTTGGGAGTGGGAAGAAGATTAGTAAAGTTATCAGGGATTCAGCCAAGAAAATACAAATGTAGAATGTATTATAAATGATCAGTGAAACCCCACAAACTTCAAATAATCTGGAAAGCTAAATCTTACCTCTATTTAGTTTATTACAGATGAGAACTATCTGAATAAAGAATTAGCTGGAATCCTTTGTGATAAGATATGGCTACCTGGGACAATTTTCAGATTAGAATTTTTCACATACCTCTCATTCAGCAGCGGCTCAGCAGGTAGCTCTCTAACCTTTGCCTCAGAAGGTTGTGGGTTCATGTTCAGCTCCAGGAACTGAGCACAAAAATCTAGCCTGGTATACCAGCTCAGTTCTGAGGGACTAATGAACTATTAGAGGATCAGTACTAAGGAAACACAGTGCTATCATAGAACGGTTACAGCACTAAAGTAGGCCATTCAAGCCTCTGTGTCCATGCCGTCTCTCTGCAAGAGCAACACACCTAGTCCCACTTATTGCGGTTTCCCTATAACCCTGCAAATGTTTCCTTTACAGGTAATTGTTCAAATCACTTTTGAATTTGCCTCCAACACACTCTCAGACAATTCATTCTAGTCACTTGTTAACCAATCAGCACTCGCTTCATATACAGTATAAATTGCTGTTTTCCCCATTATATTGGTATTCTTGTGAATGTCCTGATGAATGCAAGATGAAAAGCTTCAATTTGTCTCTTTTTCAGCAATACTCAAGTTCTGTACTACCAAACAATATTCCCCATTTCCTTACATTTCAACAATGACTGCACTTAATTGACTGAAAAACACTTTGAGGCATGATAGAAATGCAAGTCTCACTTTCTCACATTGGAGTTATTAGTAATTATCCTATCTTTATGTTCCCTAATTTTGGACTCTGACAAGTGGAAGCATCTTCTCCATGTCTAACCTATTAAAAACCTTTAATATTTTCAATTGCCATCAGTTTGTAGATTACACATACTCAATCTTTAACACTTTGTTGCTTACAGATGTACACAGATGTACAGTCCTTGTTAATGAAGGAGAGCCATATTGGATTGTTAAAGACAAATCCTGTCTAATTTGATTGGATTATTTGATGAAGTAACAGAGGAAGTTGACCAAGGATGTTGTCAGGGATTTTAGTTAGGAGAAGAATTTGGAAAAGTTAGGACTGTTGTCCTTGGAGCCGGGAAAATTAAGAGGTGACTGAATAAAGGTGAATAGAGGAGAAACGTTTTCACTCAGAGTTGTTGCGATCTGGAACATTCTACCTGAAAAGCTGCTAGAAGCTGATTTCATGAATAATTTGGGTCAGGAACTTGAGATTGAGGAATTTAGAGTTACCAACAGTAAAAGAACAGTGACGGACTAAGCATGACTGCTCTTTCAAAGAGCCAGCACAAGTTCGAAGGGCCAAATGGTATGTTTCCGTGCTGTATGTTTTGCTGATAGTCAGTCTGTGGCCGGTCAGCATATTTAAAACCTGGAGTTCGAGCTACTTCTGCACATGTGGTTGTCCAGGACACCAGAAGCTTCCTGTGCCTTTCTTTATTAGACTATTAACTGATATAACAGAAATGAACGTAAGATTTCGATGAATTAGGACACACCAATCAGCTACTTCCTTTCAGTTATTGTCACTTTATTTTATGGGGGGCTAACTTAAATGTGTTTACTTAAGTCTTAATATCTATATTCGTCACATGTTAATTAACAGGAAATTTCAGTTCCTCTAGTGTTAATATACCTTGTTATTTAATTTAAATTTTATTCTCCTGGATCTAATTAATTAAACATTGCAATATTGTGATAAATTATCAAATTGACTATTGTTTTTATAATAATTGAACTGGTCTTACCTTTAAGTTGATTTATTCATTGTTTTAATGTCAATAGAGACCAGTAACTTTTTTAAAAAAACAAAGAAGAAATCCAAAATCCCAGTTATTTGCTGAAAGAATGAAGCCACAAGATTCCACAGTTTAAAACAAAAGAATTTTTCCTATACAGGAGTCAAACAAAGCAAACGGTAAATATTATCCTAGGCAACCTCTATAGTCTCAACCCTAGAAACAACATAAGTTAAACATGAACTATCAGGCAAATTGCTGCCCATTATGAACTATAACTTACACATTAAATGGCAGCTACAACTGAGGCAGGTCTTACGAAATGGCTCTGCAGTTCATTCAGCATATATGTCATCAATCTCAGTCACAAAGTCCTTCAACAAAACTCTGTCTTCCTCACAAGGAATTTCAGCTCCTCACCCGCTAGTATTTAAGCCGACAGCAGTACAGAAGCAAGTTCCATGGGCATGGTCTTCACCAAAAATGGTACACATCTGCAAGACTTCTGCAACTAAGTCTCAGTGACATAAATCCAGTAATGTTATCTTCAAGTAACTGAAACAGCTGCAGCAACTGTATCTTTGCTTATTCTCAGTTTCTGAATCTAGCCTCTGTCTTCTTCAACCTGCCTACACTGCACCACTGGAATTATTATCATCTACTGAACTCAGAAGGCTCTGTCTCCTTTTATATGTTTCAATCAGCTTCAGCCTCCCCCAGGTGTTTTCATTCTGAGTTTCAGTCTTAGTTTCCTCAGAAACTGGGAGGGTCAATTTCCTTTCTCTGTTTCCTTTCTTTGGTTTCTGTTTCCAGTTGGGGACAGAAAAAAAGTTCTTACAAATGGTGAAAGGTATTGATGTCGGTGACATAGGATCATGAGAGTTAGTACCTAGCAGCACATGAACCAAAAGATCCATTTCTGACATTGGTGAAAATTGAACAGCAAAGTGGAAATTGTCTTTATTCCGCCCTAGATTTTGATTTGAGCCAGTTGCATTTGTTAGTAACATCACCAAGAAGGATGAAGAGGTGAAGGAAAAGACAAGTCAATCAGACATGCCATGAAGGTGGGCAGATTTAGATGAAGATTATTCAAATTGTTTGATGAAAATGTTGGAGAAATTGGTGAAGATAGAATCTTATCCCAACTCAATAATGAACAAATCTAGCAAAAATTCTTGGCGATCTCAAAAAGTACATGCTTTGCAACCATGGGTTCCTTCACATTTTTACCCTTGGGAAAAAGAATCCCATAGGAAAGATTGCTTTAAAACAGTTTTGAAATGCGGCAAGTCCTTATCATCATGAACCTGTTAGCAAATAGCATAACTGTATAGTAAACTTTTTCATTTTTCAGAATTGCACATTTCATATTTACAAAATTAAGAGGGTTTAATGAAAGCAAAAGCAAGTAAATGTAACAGTTAAGATCAGCAGCATTCAAACATCAGAGAAATATTATAACTCAAAGCCTGCCTTCTCTCCTATGCCCCTTCTTCAAACTCTGGACAGGGCATCAGCAATTACATTGCTTTTCCCAGCAACATGCTCAATTTTTCAGTTGAAGGGCTGCAACATCCAACTCCAGTGAAACAACTGCAGATTATTTGTGCAGAGTTTTTCCAAAACACCAGTGGACTATGATCAGTGTGAGTGAATACACTATAACAGTATCACCTTGTAACAACAATGCTCCTACACCTAGCATTAATAGTTATTTTGAATAGTTTATTGAAATTTGGAGCAGTCAAAATAGGTTCATTTATTAATACAATCTTTAACCTCTGAAAGGTGGTCTGACAAGCCTCTGTCCAATTAACACTTATGTTTTTTTTCAACAAGTTTGTAAGTGGAACAACTACCATGCTGAAATTCAAACCAAACTTCCTGTAGAACTCATACATTCTGAGGAATCATAATATTTCCCATTTTGTTTCAGGGACAGCAAAGTCATAATTGCGTGAGCTTCAACTTTTCTGGGTAACACTCTACTTAGCCCCACGACATATCCCAAATAGATGACTTTAGTCTTGGCAAACTCACTTTTTTTGCAAAGTTTATCACCAAATCAGTTTTTTGTTATCAATTAAATAGTGCACGTAGGTGTTCTACTCAGGTTTTACTGTAGACCGATAGATCATCAATGCACACAACACAGTTGTGTAATTGACGGCGAATGTTGTATTTCCATCTCTGATCACCATGTTGTGACCACCACTGGTCACCATGTGTTATGGATTCATTTTATGTCTCAATGATGTGATCTTGAGACTTGAATATTTAAATATGAACCATTTATTGTTAACCTTTAACTATGTACAGATCCCAGGTTACTGTCATGCATGGTGCTGCTGCTATGTGGGTAGGCTGCTTCTAGAGCGTTCTTTATAGACTGTTCTCTCAGTCAATTACAATGTAACTGTATACATCATATCATGGGCGGTGCTATTCTCTAGTCACATGTTAACCCTTGCTCTGATGAGCACCTTTACATTACAATGGCATGCAGGCACATACAACATATTCAACAATAACTTGGTTTGTCAATCTTTGAAAGGCAACTGGTGCATTCTTCATTCCAAATGGTATAACCTTACATTGGTAAAACTGTTTGGAGTTACAAAAGCAGAGATTTCTTTGGCCTGATCTGTTACAGAATTAATTTTCTGTAATTAATGCAGAATTGTAGAATCACACACCATCGTGACTTGGAACTATATTGCTGCTCCTTCACTGTCACTGGGTCAAAATCCTGGAACTCCCTTCCTAACAGCACTGAGAGTGTTTCTACAACACATGGACTGTAGTGGGTCAAGATAGCAGCACACTTCTCAAAGGCAATTTGGGATGGGCAACACCCACATCCCATGAACGAATTAAAAAAAGAAACTTAGCGATGCAGAATTATGATGGTTTGTCTTGGTGGGAGAGGTTCCTTAAGTTCAGGTGGAACAAGGCTGGGAGCATGTACAGAACCAGGTGGCTCGGAGGAGAATGGGAGTATAAGCAATTCAGATTGTGTCTACAGAGGAACGATTGAAATGAACCATTGCTGTACACAACACTGAAAGCATTTCACAAGTTCTGTAATACATACTACTTTGAATATCACTTGCTAAGGTATGCAGTTGAATTGACATTTTCTGAATGTAAGACTACCCTGAAAAGTAAAAGCTGCTGCATGGTTCTTTTCCTACGGAAAGCACTATGGTTAATTGGATTCATTTGTGTTGGAAACTGAGGAGATTTGGGATAGAGGGGGAGCCCAGGAGTCACGGTTCAGTGAGCACACTGGTGAGGGAGATGGCGGAATGAGGTGGATGTGGGATGAAAATTTTTTGCAGAGTCCAGCAACAGCAACGTGTGGAGTTGGGAGCAGAAGCCGATAAAGAGCTGAGTGAAACCTAGGGACTGGCAAGGCCTTGTGGGTGATTGTGGCTGAGTTTCTGTGTATCAGTGGGTTATAGGATTATTATTAGTTACAGGTAAAATATTGGGGATTCTTACTATGAGTTATTGTGTAATTTCAATCAATTGCTACTTGTTACTGGTAGAGCTTAAATTCCTCCCACCTCTGCTTCAAATCCTTCCCCACACTCAGATTCTCCTCCTTTTATCCAGTCTCAGATTCTCACTCCTCCCTTCCACATCACCCGCCGCTCACAGATGACCTACTGTTTCTTGAACTTGTCACACTACAGTTGCAGACCAAAATCCACAAACAGGACATTGAATTATCAAATCTCCAGGAATACCTTCAATCAGAATAGGCAACTCTGGGTCTCACAGTTACAAAGCGATCAAGGAAGCCATCACTGACTCTGCTTCTTGGTTCTAGCTATACTGATGAGCGGATATGAGTCAATGAAGGAAGCTCTCAAAAGCCCTTACATGTTGAACACCACAATCAAATCTTATCAACCTCCTGACACTAATAAAAATCTGTTCAGTCCAGTTTACAAATGAACGTATTAGACAGGAAAAGACCAGTTTTCACATCCAGATTGTCCCAAATGGCAGTGATAACTTCATCTCATGATTCAGACATTCTGTACCTATCTGGAGCCCTGTAACCTCCAAGGAGAGAAGTTTCTCTCATCTCTGCACTCAACTAATTGATTTATTGAGCAAACCAATTCAAAACTCTAATCTCTTACCCCAGGACATATCAAGTCAACTCCAAAGTTTAATTAGCAACCTCTGAATGATAAAGACCCTCAGTCCCATGACACTGACTGACCCTCTGCAAATGAAGTTCTACATTTTCTCTTTCCCAGAACAAAGTACATCACTGCCATGGAACAACAGCATCTCAGGGCATGATTAACCACAAACTGATACAATGCAATGTGGTTGCAAGTACAAGGCTGTTTTTACTGTCTTGAGGAAACGTTTATAGTTGAACACAGGAAACATGTCATTTTACTCCCAGAGACCCAACTTGTTCATCAATTGCTTCATTAATACATACAAGGCAAAACCTTGGCCAAGTTTTATAGAAAAGAAATCTATATTGCTATGAGGTGACAGACAGAGAGTGCATCACGATGTTGAAAAGAGTTAGTCCCAAAAAATGCTCCCACCATTGAAATTAGGTGCTGCTACGATTGTTTCAATTCCAACCTCCGGAGTAATCATGTGTTGTTTCTTTTTGTCATATCACATTGAACCTGACAACCAATATCAACACAATCATGATTATCAAGGCAAGGATGGCCAGCACTGTAATTGTAATGTTGAGTGGGCGGGCTGTAGATGCATAGTGCTGACTCCTTCCACATCTCCTACAACTTTCCGATCTCTACACTAAAATAAAACAAGTGTGAATTCATACAATAAGATTTTAAAATGTTAATGCCAGCTGGACACTGCAGGTGGAATTTTCCCAGAATTGCACTAAGTGTGGAAGCAGGCAGGTAAAATGGAGTCCTACCCACCGATGAAAATGACAGGTTTTCACACCATATCTTCCCACAAAACACGCCATTTCCATGGCGGGCGGGCTCTCATTCATCCACTTGCGATCACCCCGCTGTTGCATCATACCGGCCGCCATCTTTAAAAGGCAGCCACCAACAAAGTGCTCATCGCCACCAGCTCACTATTGCTGCCTGGGAGACATGTCCAGCAAAGGCTGCAGCCCCCCACTTCAATGGCAGGTCCCTCGAGCGACTGCTGGATGCTGTGGAGGCCTGTTGGAATGTGCTCAACCCCTGCTCTGGCCACAGGATGGGTAGCAATGTCACCAACCCAGCTTGGGAGGCTGTCTGTGGGCTTGGAAAATTCCGATCTACTATTTGGTGCTTGATGTTCTGGTAACTTTGAAAAGGTTATAGTCTGTGCACGGTGCTTTTCAGTAAACAAATATCAAATGCATATCCAGGTGCCAAAGTGATGATAGGTTCTGCTTCTACCTTTCAGACAGTGAGTTCCAGACCTCCCACTACACTCTGGGTGAAAAACATCCTCCTCAACTCCCTTTGAATCCTTCCACTAATTACTTTAGGTCTATGCTCCCTCATTACTGACCTCGCTGTTAAGTGAAATAGATCCATCCTGTCCACTCTATCTCATAATTTTCTACACCTCAATAAAATTTGCCCTCTCTTCCTCTATTCCAACACAGTTCCAGCCTAACCATCCATTCCTCGGAGCTCAAATTCTTCGGTCCTGAAAACATCCTGATAAATTGCCTCTGACCATGAGATCATAAGATGTAGGAGCAGAATTAGGCCATTTGGCCTACTGAGTCTCCTCCGCCATTCAATGAGATCATGGCCGATCTGATAATCCTTAACTCCACTTACCTACCTTTTATCCATAACCCTTGATTCCCTTACTGATTAAAAATCTGTCTATCTCAGCCTTGAATATACTTAACAACCCAGCCTCTACAGCCCTCTGCAGTAAAGAATTCCACAGATTCACTACCCTCTGAGAGAAGAAATTCCTCCTCATCTCTGTCTTAAATTGGTGACCGCTTACTCTGAGATTATGCCCTTTGGTCTTAGACTCTTCCACAACCTCTCAGCCTCTACCCTGTTAAACCCCCTAAGAATCTTATATGTTTTAATAAGGCCACCTCTTATTCTTCTAAGCTCCGATGAATACAGGCCCTACTCAACCTCTCCTCATAAGAAAATCCCTCCATACCCAGGATCAACTTAGTGAACCTTCTCTAGCCAGCCTCCAACGCCAGTATATCTTCCCTTAGGTAAGGGGATCAAAACTGTTCACAGTATTCTAAGTGTGGTCTAACTAGTGCCTTGTATAGTTTTAGCAAGACTTCCCTATTGTTATACAAAAACAGAAAATGCTGGAAAAACTCAGGAGGTCTAACAGCATCTGTGAAGAAAAAAAACAGCTAACAATTCGAGTCCTTATGACTCTTAGTTGAAGCCACTTGCCTTCCCACCTATTTTTGTGTCATCCACAAACTTGGCGATAATACATTCACTTCTCTCATCTAAGTCACTAATATATATTGTAAATAATTGTGGTCCCTGCACTGATCCCTGTGGCACTTCACTAGTTACAGGTTGCCATCTTGAAAATGCCCTGCTTATCCCAATTCTCTGTCTTCTATTAACTAGCCAACCCTCTATCCATGCTAATCTACTACCCAACACCATGGGCACTTATCTTATTAAGTTCCTTATATGCGGTACCTTATCAAACACCTTTTGGAAATCCAAATATATTATATCTACTGGTTCCCCTTTATCTATCCTCTTTGTTACCTCCTCAAAGAATTCTAATCAATTTGTCAGACATGATTTCCCCTTCATGAAGCCATGCTGACTCTCCTTGATTATATTATGCATTTCTAAATGCCCTGCTCTTCTATTCTTTATAATAGACTCTAACATTTTTCCAATTACGGATGTTAAGCTAACTGGCCTATAGTTACCTGTTTTTTATCTCCCTCCATTTTTGAATAAGGGTGTCACATTGGCAGTTTTCCAATCTTCTGAGGCTTTTCCAGAATCTAAGGGTTCTTGGAAGATTACAATCAGTGCATCCACTATTTGTGTTGCTACTTCCTTTAATATCCTAGGATGCAACCCATCAGGTCCAGGGGTCTTATTAACCTTTAGCCCCATTAGTTTCCCTAGTAATTTTTCTCTAATGACAGTTATTGTATTTATTTCCGTGCCTCCTTTTACCTGTTGATTATTCAGTATTTTTGGAATGCTATTAGTGCATTCTACTGTGAAGACTGATGCAAACTGGTGATTCAACACCTCTTCCATTTCCTGGTTTTTCATAATTATTTCCCCAGCCTCATTCTCTAAGGGGTCTATGTTCACTTTGGCCTCTCCTTTTTATATGTTTAAAGAAGCTCTTATTGTCCATTTTTATATTACTTGCTAGTTTACTCTCACAGTTTATTTTCTCCTTCTTTATTTGTTTTTTGGTCATTTTTTGTTGTTCTTTAAATCCTCTGGCTTACCACTAATCAGTGCCATGTTTCAATTTGATATTATCCTTAACTTCCTTGGTTAACCATGGTTGGTTTATCCCGTTTCTTGAATCCTTCTTCCTCACTGGGATATATCTTTGTTGTGAGTGTTGAATTATTTTCTTAAGCGTCTGCCATTGTTCATCAACCACCTTTCCTGCTAAACTCCTTTCCCCATCCACGCCAGCCAACGCTGCCTTTATTCCTTCGTAATTACCCTTATTTAATTTTAGCGCAGTAGTTTCCAATCCAAGTTTCTCACTCTCAAACTGAATGCTAAATTTTACCATGCCATGGTCCCTGTTCCCTGGGGTACCTTTTACTCTGAGATAATTTATTAAACCTGCCTCATTACACATTGCCATATCCAAAATAGCCTGATCCCTGGTTGGATCCACAATGTTCTAGAAAACTGTCCCGAATACACTCCATGAATTCTTCTTCATGGCTATCTCTGCCAATTTGATTTTCCCATTCTACATGAAGATTAAAGTCATCCATGATTAATGCACTGCCTTTTTACATACTCTCCTTATCTCCTGATTTATTCTCTGTCCTACAGGATAGCTACTGTTAGGGGGCCTATAGATTACTCCCACCAGTGTCTTCTTCCCCTTGTTATTTCTTACCTCTACCCATATGGATCTTACATATTCTGATCCAAGAAACATTGCTTGCTATCGTATTTTTTTTCATCTCTTACTAACAAAGTTACCCCTCCACCCTTTCCTTCCTGTCTGTCATTTCGAAAAGTCACATACTGCTGAATATTTAGTTCCCAGTTTTGATCTTCTTGTAACCATGTCTCCATAATGGCTATAAGATCATGCCTATTAACCTCTATTTGTGTCATTCATTCATTAATTCCAAATATTACGTGCATTTAAGTAAAGAGCCATTAATTTTGCCTTTTTACCATTTTCCCCCCTTTGATCCTATTTGCTGCTTCTTTTTATGTTTGTACACTTTGTCGCTCCTGTCACATTCTGGATATCACTACCTAAATAATTGCCCTGCAATGCTGCCATATCCTTTTGCTTTGTAAGCCTATGTATCCCCTCTCCAGAACCCTCCCCCCTCTATTTGGTTTAAAGCCTACAACCCTAGTTATTTGATTCACCAGGACACTGGTCCCAGCTCTCTTCTACCCCTCTTGTCCCTGATCGCAGAGCAAATTTGAATTACCTAACCTGAGGGTGGTGACTACCTGCTGGAGCAAAGTCTCCAGGTAACTTTCCCCCTCCCTGATGTGGTGCAATGTCTCCAGCTCCTCAAGTCGGATCCGAAGTTCCTCAAGCTGCAAACACTTACTACAGATGTGTTCGTTCTGGATCACCTTGGTGTCCAGCAGCTTCCACATGCTGCAGCAGCAACAAATCACCTGTCCTGCCATTGCTATTGTATTTGATTTAATTTATTAATGAGTTACTCTACTATCCCTGCTCTTTACAATTTATTATATTTTTTTACACACCTGTATCAATCTTATACTTAACAAGCTATTTTTAAGAAAAAGAGAAAGATAAGATGAGAGACCTGAATACAAACTAAAGACTTTACTTTTACTTTGAAGACTAGAAATACTCACCAATCCTACTCACCAATCAGCTGCTTTCCCTGCACTCTGGTCTCTCTCTCTCTGTGCTCTTTAATGAACTCTCTTCTCTCTCTCTGTGCTCTTTAATGAACTCTCTTCTCTCTCTCTGTGCTCTTTAATGAACCCTCATCTCGCTCTGTGCTCTTTAATGAACTCTCATCGCTCTCTCCGCACTCTTTAGTGGTCTCTCTGCCACCCCCCCCGCCCCAGTCTACTGTGGCCACACCATTCCTGCAATGCAGTGGCCAGACTGTATGCAGTATCCTAGCTGCAGCCTCGGATTTTACTGTTAAAAGAGAAAAGTATCCCATATACCTTCTTAGACCTTAGACACCTGTCCTGCTACATTAAGAGAACTATGGACATGCACTCCACGATCTCTCTATTCCTCTACAGGCCTTGGTATCCTATCAGTTATCATGTACTAACAGAATCCCACAAAAACTTATGGTTAAATTAGTATCTTTATTGCAACAATACTTTTTTAAATACAAGATTTCTAGTTATCCTTTCATTAAAGACTCTAACAGAATAAAAATGTCTCACTCTGTGAAAAAGTTACATAAAGCTGTCCATTAAAGCAGACCTAGGAATATAAATACAACTGTTGTTTGAACTTTGTTCATTGTCATAGAATATGGAAAGCTAACTAGGAACTGTTTTGTTCTGAGTTGAAAAGGCAGGTATACATTTGGTAAGCTTGATATTACCCAAGGAATAAAGACTTTTTTCCTCTAAATCTACCTGTTATAATTTCAGCATCTATCATCAAAGCAAACAACTTCCTGACTACCAATGTTATTCTGTGACAAAGTCCTTGCTTTGAATTCAAATTTTGTAGAAGCATTAGAACTGCTGCTTCCTTGGGCCTAAGTTTGTGTAGTGGCATGCCCGTTGCAGTTAAACTGTGTAGATACTCTGAAGGGCACAGCCTGTTAAAGTCTTTATCCATGGACTCAATGTTGATGCATTCTTTTAATTGGCCTGTCAGCTTTTCTAAAACATTTGTATTCAAATCTGGTGAATCTTCATTTTTAGCACAAAGAATAACTTTTGGATAATAAGTGGTATGAAATAATTGTCCCCACCATTTTGCCATACTTAACCAATTCCATTGTCTCACCCACCCCTCCAATGCCAACCCTCTCCACCAATCACCCTCAGCACCGCTGCTACCAACACCATTGACTGTTGGCAGCTTCCACATATATTGTGAAACATACTTGTCCTTACTTCTTCAAGGTTTGCATATGTTCATGCTCAGGTTCTCCTTTAAAATGGGACCATTTTGTTTAATTTTTTATTTTTTCATGACACGTTGGCATTCCAAATGTATCTTGGTATCTTGATTGAACTAACACCAAAACTGTTCCACGTGTTACCAGCAAGGAAGGAGAGATAAATTGAAACCCCCAATCTTCTTTCCTTCTGTCTGTAATCAGCGTGGTTTATTTTTGAAAAGATAGATGTGTGTGTTTCTAAACTCCTACTAGTGTGTGGTCAATTCAAAAGTGAGCAGCAGCAGACTTCATTGGTTTGAACAAAGAGGATTATTTGTTCACACGCTCATCCTGAAAGATCTAGCACTACATCAGTCACACAGCATACATTCTGGAAGGATAAAATTAAAGATGACTGTGCATTTCTACAAGTATTAAACCAAAAGAATAGTTGAAAGCTCAAGTGTCTGTGAGAGTCCAGTGAAGAATGAAGGTTTCTCCTACCCTTGACTTGTAAATTAAGATAGCTGGGAATAGATATTTGGATTATATGCAGGGTTCCTTTGAAGAGATGACTGTTCAACAGGTCATTGTATCAGGGGGTCCAACATTTTTACATGTGAGCCCAGAGCTTTGGAATCAGGTGGTGAGGCTTCTTTAAAAGACTTTTTAGCCTCAGTTCTCGAAAGGCAAAGATGGCAAAGCCTTTCTCAGCAGTTGTTGACTTGTTGGTGTTATTTTGCAGACTGTCCAAAGCCTGGGATAAAGGATCTGCGTAAGAGATAACAACTTTCAATCACATGATCAATGGCCACTTACTTTCACTAGAAGGTAAATGGTGGTCTTTCAGACTTAGCTTGTGGATAACTGATCTCAATATCTTCCTTTTGCTGCATTGCAAACCTGCGGACATTGAGTCTAGGAGTCCAATGACTTTCTGTTTTGCAGTAAGCTTTGACAATGGCAGGCATGAATTTCACAAAGGAATGCTGTTTAGGCATCTCCATTCAAGGGGGATACCCCCATACCGTGATTCAATTCAGAACGTTCAGAAGCTTGATAGTCTGGGTTTAAGGTGTAATAAGGACACCTGCCCCCTTGGCAGCCATGTTAACAGTTCATCCGTGCCCTTTCTTTTTGAAAAAATACAGTTTGAAAATTTGTAATATCTTCATTATCTTCATGCCTGCACTGGACATGACACAAGCATGCAAACTGTGCATAGACAATCTCCAAAAATTACAGATTCATTTAACCTTCTTACTTGCACATCATAATTGTGAGGTTGTTCCATATGGGAGGCTGTTTTACCATTAATCTGGTGAATATTAATAACACACATATCTCTGACTTTTGTCAACCTTCTGACAGATGCTCAGGTCAATTTTCATTGAATGTACTAATGATGTCATGTTGACACATCTGCATCTAAAAATGATGCCAAACATTCCCCTTAAACCTCAGTATATTTTCAAAACAGAAGTTGTTGCTTGTTAAATTCAAAAGAAAGTTAACTTGACACTAGAAAATACAAGCAAAGTGCATAGCTGCTTCTGGAGAAATTTAACTTACCATGAATTGTGACATATAAGTTGACATGGCAGAGAAGATGACCCCATTATTCCAGCCCAAAGTTTTTCCATGCATTTGGTGTATAACTCAGTGACTCTCTCAGCCACAACATGTGATACTTGCATTAGTAGTCAGGCTCAATTTTTCATCTAATGGATGCATGTTTTACTTACCAGAACGTTATAACTGGATGCAAAGTATCAAGCAGGCGATACAGGCTCTGTTGCAAAGATGTGAGGGAGTTTTAGACCCACCAACCTTTGTATTGGATGCCAATGGTATTTCAAAATGGCAAACACTCACACCTATGCCAGAGGTTCACTTTTATACTCAGGGTAAAAGTCATCCCTTGTTTTTGGAAGGTCTTTCAAAAGCTCCAAAGGTCAACTTAAACATTGACGTCTATAGACTTCCAATTCAAAAGAAGGCAAACCCAGGCATCTTCAATCAATGTCAGCTTGTGTCAAGCAGCATCTTGCAGCTTTCAAGGAAACATAAAAACTTTAGACACCCTGTTGACTAATTCTATATTATAATTGAACTACAAGATATCATCAGATTGTTATTGTACAGTAGCAGAGTTCCTTCCTTCTTTTCTCTGATCATACATCCTGGGACCATCAAGATAAATAAACACTCAGAATCCCCTCAAGTCACTAAATCTTTGAAAAAAATTAATCAGAAATTCAAAACTACTTATGACATATTTGACAATCTCATGTCTGGTACTAGACACCCCCATCCATTTTACAACAACCATAGTGTCACAATCCAGAGTCGGAATAATTAACTGGGGGAGAGTCAACTTCAATGGGGCAAGAATGGAGCTGGGCCTGGTAGACTGGAACCAAAGATTGGCGGGAAGAACTGTAGCTGAACTATGGGCTACCTTCAAAGAAGAATTGGCTTGGGCACCATCAAAAGTGTATTCCCTCAAAAGGGAAAGGTAGGGCAGATAAATCTGGAGCTCCTTGGATGACAAAGAAGATGGAAATAAAGATGAAGAAGAAAAAATGTGCTTATGACAGATGTCAGGTGGAAAATACAACTGAGAACCAAGCAGAATACAGAAGGTTCAGAGGGGAGGTGAAAAAGCAAATAAGAGAAGCAAAGAGGGATTATGGGAAAATACTGGTAGCCAACATAAAGGGGAATTCTAAAGTCTTCTATCAGCACATAAATAGTAAGAAGGTGGTAAAAGGAGGAGTAGGGCCTATTAGGGGCCAAAAAGGGGATGTACACATGGAGGCAGGGGGCAATGGCTGAGGTGTTAAATGAATACTTTACCAAGGAAGCAGATGCTACCAAGGCCATGGTGACAGAGGAGGAAACTTTGTCACCAGAAGGGTTCAAAATTGGTAAGGAGGAAATGTTGGATAAACTGTCAATACTTAAGGTTGACTAGGTACCACGACCTGATGGGATGCATCCAAGGATATTGAAGGAAGTAAGAGTGGAAATTGCAGGGGCATTGGCCATAATCTTTCAGTCTTCCCTAGACTCGGGGGTGGGGGGAGGGGGGTGGGGGGTGCCAGAGGTATGGAGAATTGCAAGCATTAAGCCCTTGTTCAAAAAAGGTTGTAAGGATAAACCCAGCAATTACAGACCAGTCAGTTTAACTTCAGTGGTGGGGAAGCTTCTACAGATAATTATTCAGGATAGAATTAGTAGTCATATGGAAAAATGAGGAGCCAGCATGGATTTCTAAAAGGGAAATCATGTTTAACTAAGTTGCTGGAGTTTTTTGAAGAGGTAACAGAGAAGGCTGTTGATGTGGTGTACTTGGATTTTCAAAAGGCATTCAATACAGTGCACACCATAGACTTGTGAGAAAAGTTATAGTTCATGGAATAAAAGGGGCAGTAGCAATATGGATACAAAATTGACTGAGTAATAGGAAACAGAGGGTAATAGTCAATCGATATTTTTCGGACTGGAGGAAGGTTTGTAGTGGGGTTCCTTATGGGTCAATGTTGGGACCCTTGCTTTTCCTGATATATATTAATGACCTAGATCTTGGTGTGCAGGGCACAATTTCAAAACTTGCATTTGATACGAAACTAGGAAGCTTTGTAAACTGTGAGGAAGGACAGTATAGAACTTCAAAAGGACATAGACAAGTTGGTGGAGTGGGCAGATAGGTGGCAGATAGAAGTTCAGTGTGCAGAAGTGTGAGGTGATTCATTTTGGTAGGAGGAACACGGAGAGACAATATAAAATATGGGGTACAATTCTTAAGGGTGTGCAGGAGCAGAGGGACCTGGGTGTATATGTGAATTGTTATGATCCCAGCTGATGTTACAAGTGGACAAGCCTGACCTCAGGTGGAACCCGGCTTCATAGATCTTAACTTTTAATTGTTTGGTTTGATACATGGAGAGTAGCTACTGAACAGAGTCACAGGAGTCAGCTGATGAATTTTTAACAAAAGAATAAAACATTTATTAAACAAGAAAAGATGAACTATATTACATTACTCTTTCACCCACAACTATACCTATACAGATATGTACAGATTAATAAGGATAACTAAAGTTACAAAAGCTATCTTATACTCTAATGTTCACAATAAATGCACAGTCCATGTAAACCAATGGGCGACCTGTGGTCAGACACCATACTCTGAAACAAAGTGACAGACGCCACTCCAGACAGATGCTATGGATCTCTCCTAAGCTCCCCCCAGACGCTTGTCACACCATGAACCAACTCACTGAACTCTGCCTTTCACACAAGGGCTTCCAATCTCCACTCTCCAAGGACTCGCCTTGAAATCTTCTCCCAATCTGAAACTTTCTCTCAGGTGCCTTCCACAAGGGTCCACCTCCAGGGTTTCGAATTCTCCCTCCGCTGTTCCTCTCCCCTGGGTCACCACATGCACTCAAGCTTTCTTTCACATTCTCTCTCACCGACTCAGCCATCACCAGTACATCCCTGCTTCACATGCCCATAGCGAAGAGCTACAGACCTTCAGTTGTCTCTTTGGGCCTCCTGAATTCGCATAAGCCTTTATCACTTTAAGTCTGTTTCCTGCAGCGTTTGTCTCTTTAAGCATGAAGCTTGGAGCTTTTCTCTGCTCCTCACTCTTAACTTCACTTAAGAGGAGCTTTTCCAGGTTCCAGTCCTTCCTTGGACTAGAAGGTATGCTTGAGACTTTTTTCAGTTCCACCCTCTTGGATTTGAGGACTTTCTTCTTTAGCTTGGGACTTGCTATCTGTTCCCTTTGCTCCAGTCTCTCTCTGGTAGCTACTTTCAACCAACTTTAGCCTGGGGCTGGCTATCTGCCCCTTCTAGGCTGTTTCTGCTTGGCAGCTGCTCCCAGCTGAACTCAAAACAGCTTTCAACTGCTCTGTGTGTGTGTGCGTGCATGCATACATGTGTGTGTGTGTGCATGCATCTGTGGGGCCTGCCTCTCTGGACCCCTGTTGCTAGGCAATAGCACAGTTCTTTTCTGTTCTTGTGTTTGCTTTCTTCTCTTTAGAGTTGTAAAACTCATTAGAAATGCTGGCACCTTTTAAAGTGAAATTAAAACTCAACTTGACCTTTTCTTAATGCACAAATTCAGAAATACAAATCAAACTTAAACTTTAAAGCTAAAACTCATTCCTAACACCCAGAAATACAAATGTAACTTACTTAAACTGTCTCTATTTCTTAACAGCATAGATCATAGAAGCTGGCAGCTGACTGGTGGAGAGAGCAGTTAATAAAGCATACAGTATCCCGGGCTTTATTAAAAGGGGCATAAAGTACAAGAGCCGGGAGGTTATGCTGAGCTTATATAAGACACTAGTTGGATCTCAACTGGAGTATTGTGTACAATTCTGGGCACCACACTATCGGAGGGATGTGATCACATTTGAGAGAGTGCAGAAGAGGTTTCCAGGAATGGTTCCAGGAATGAGAAACTTGAGTTATGATGATAGATTGGAGAGGTTGGGACTGTTCTCCTTGGAGAGGAGAAGGGTTAAAAGGAGATTTGATGGAGGTGTTCAAAATCATGAGGGGCTGGATAGAGTAGATAGGGAGAAATTGTTCCCTCACATAAAAGGATCGAGGATGAGAAGGCATAGATTTAAAATGATTTGCATAAGAAGCAAATGTGATGTGAGAAAAAAAAATTCACACAGCCTCAACAATTCCAATTTAATTCAGACTAATGTTTTACATTAAATATAGCACATCTTGATAAAGAAGGCAAAGCCACAGTCAGTGACACAGAAACATGTACAGATGCTTTGCAGGACAACAGTAAATTGCTCACCAGTTTCTTTCTTCAGGTGAACTCTCTAACTATTATAAAAATATTGAATAAAACTGAAGAAAATGTTCATGATCTCAGTGAAGTAAGAGCTTCAACATTCCAACACAAAAAGGGTTAAAAAAAGTGGAACTTCTCACAACTTGTGAGCTCTGAAACATTGGTACCAACTTCTTTAACGTAAATATAATCCAAAGTTTTCCCTAAATCTATGTAAAATCTTAATTTAAAATGAACACACTCAACAATCACATTCAAATCTTCATACTTCAATGCACCTTAGAAATATAGCTCCCTATAATGGGATATGAACTCAAATAGCTAAATTTTATATTATATTCCGAGGTCTCAGGCCCAAGGAATACACAGCATCAACCAGTTCTGAACCACCCTATTTATGATGTTATTCCATATTTTCCCAAAAAACTTTCAATTCCATTCCATGTTTCAAGGCAGCATTCTGGTGGATTACTTGGATAGTCCCAGATCAGGAGTACCTTTCAGATTATTCTTAAAGATCCTAAAGATGCAAAATCAGTCTAAAGGACTGATCCTTCACTCCCCAAGGAAATGAACCAGCCAAGATTATTGCCATCCTTCAGTTAGCCTTTTTAACACATTTAAGAGACATTATAACATCCAGAGTATTATTAGGGTCCGTGAGTGACACCTCAGTAACTCACTCAGCAAGGGTACAGAGTCGGGTTCTCGAGTTAGCGACACAGAAGACTATGTGAGCCAATCTAAATTCTGAAATATATAGAAGTTTATTAAAGATCGGAACATGAAATTCAAAGTTAGGTGGAGACAGTCAATTGCAAAGTTACATAGGGCAGAATTATTCGCTCGAATCCAGGGAGGGAGGTCCAGGATTTTCACCCAGTGACAATGAAGGAACGGTGATATATTTCCAAATCAGGATGGTGAGTGGCTTGGAGGGGAGCTTCCAGGTGGTAGTGTTCCCATGTTTCTGCTGCAGTTGTCTTTCTAGATAGTAGCAGTCGTGGGTTTGGAAGTTGCTGCCTAAGGAGCCTTGTTGAGTTTCTGCAGGACCTTAGCAGTCGAATATTTACCTTACGCTGGGAGATTCCTAAGTGAGTCAAGCAAAACTAAAAAATCTCCTGCCTGCTCTCAATATTTATGGCATTTTTTTAAGGCTGCATAGCTACTTTCTTACATATAGATGCGGTTCCTTAATTGTAATTAGGTTCAGCTCCTTTATAGTCCAAATTTGGTTTTGAAGACTGGTAATTTCTATTTAAGGACAGCCTGTTTACATTCTAAGAAAATTTATTTAACAGTCCAATTCTACATAAGATTTGGGCCTAATTGATTCGAGGAAAGCCAAGTTTGTGAGGGCAATGGTGATAAATCTCCATTTGCCAGGGGATGGTTTATTAGCCCCTGCCAGCATATTTGAAGGCAGGCTGGCTGATATGATATAATACATGGCCTTCCCACCATCTTCCCGCATGCCCCCAACCCGTCTCCCAATTTTACTGCGTGAGCTGGTGTCGGGTAAGGGGTGGGGTAGGGAATGTAGTGCCTCATAAAACCCAGCCCATTTTAAGATTCTTACGTGGTTCTGGGTTTCAAAAATTTCAGTTGTGTGCGGTCTAGGATTATCAGTATAAACTCATTTTATTAGATCCTACATTCTATTGTCTTTCCTGACAGTGGCAAAAAGAATATGTTGGTGGTCAGTTTTTGGGTGTGCGTCTTTCTTATCAGGGAGCGTGAGATGATGTATTTTGGCAGAAGTGATAGTGAGAGGTTATATGAACCTAATGCCACAGTTCTAAAAGTGTGCAAGGACAGAGGGACCTGAGGGTTCATGTGCATAGATCACTGAAGGCAACAGGACATACTGAAAGAGTAATTAGCAAAGCAAGTGGAATCTTAGGCTTCGTTCATTGAGCATATGGCCTCTTGGGCTTCATAAATATAGGTATTTAGTACAAAAGCCTGGAAATTATACACAACCATTTTTAAAGCTCTGGGGAGGTGGTGGCGTAGCCGTATTGTCACTGGGCTAGTAATTGAGTGATCCCCAGGGTAATGATCTGAGGACCTGGTTCAAATCCCACCACAGCACCGCCATGGGGAAATGTGAATTCAATAAAGACCTGCAATTAAAGTCTGATGATGACCACAAAACCATTGCTGATTGTCGTAAAAACCGATCTGGTTCACTAATGTCCTGCTGTCCTTACTTGGTCTGGCCTACATGTAACTCCAGACCCACAGCAATGTGGTTGACTCTTAAATGCCCTCTGAACAAGGGCAGTTAAGGATGGGCAATAAATGCTGGCCCTGCCAGTGGTGCCCACATCTCACAAACGGATAAAAAAAAACTAGAGTGTTGCATCCCGTTTAGGTCACCAAAAGATGTAAGAAGGATGTGAGGGCCCTTGAGATGGTGCAGAGGAAATTTACCAGGATGGTCCCAGCAATGAAGGATTTTAGCAACAAGATTAGGTTGGAGAAGCTGCATTGGTTCGCTTTGGAGCAGAGTAGGGTGAGGGGGGTGTACAAGATTATGATAGGTTTTAAGGTTTTCAAAGAAAACTGGTCCTGTGAACTCATGGTACAAGAACTATGTGACAGATATAAGTTCTTGGGCAAAAGATGCAGGGAGGATATGAGGAAGAACATTTTTACACAGTGATGGTAATGACCTGGAGTCACTGCCTGCGAGGCTGGTGGAAACAGAGGGAAAATCAATGACTTCAAAAGAAATTTGGATGGGCACTTGAGGGAAATAAACTTGCAGGGCTATGGGCATAGTTGGATGCATAGGATTGACTAGGTTACAGAGAGCTGGAATGGACCTAAAGGACTAAAGGGCCTACTTCTCTGCTGTAATGGCTCTATGGGCAGAAATGTGCCAGATTTGAATTAAGTGTGGTAATGGGTGTGAGAAAAGACGTTTTAGCCGCTGGCCGCAATGATGGGATTTCACGCCATATTGCCCCCTTCCCTGTGTGTCCCACCTCATTAATAATGCATTCATGGGAAACAATCCGGATTGCTGGGAAGAGGGTTTGGATTTGCCTGCCACACCATGACCTCAGTGCTTCCTTGCTCCGGGCACCATATGAAAAGTGCACCAGAGCGTAGCCTGCTTCATGTCTACAGACCAGGACTGCTCCACACACAGATGGCTCCAAAAGCCAGGAAGACGGCAGCCTCAAAATTTAGTGATACCTCTCTGAGGTCCTTGCTGGAATACTGTGGAAGGTCGTTGCGATCTCATCTACTCCCGCTCTGGTCGCAGAAGGTCCATCAGAGTCATTAATCCAGTGTGGGAGGTGGTGGCAGAGGTGGTCAACACCAACGGAACACAGAGAAGGTCAGCCATTCAGTGCAGGAAGGGGATGAATGCTCTCATCCGTTCCACCAGGCTAAGTCAACCACCTCGTCACTCTCAACTCACAGACTCACAAAACCATCACACATCCACAGAGATCTCACACCTCAAGGGACACCACCATTAACTCACACACACCCTCGCATCTCCATCAGGCCCATATCCTCTGGAGCTCGCATCCTCATCCTGGCCATGGATCCACTCACCACACAAACATTCCACGCAGTGCCATGCTTCCTGCTCATACACTCTCCATTTGTTTTCATGCAGGAGAAGATGGCTCACGACAGCAGGGAGGGGGTCAAGACTGGGGGTGGTTTGGCCCACATTTGGCCCCTCCTTCACTTTGAGGAGCATGCCATTGCACTGATTGGACAGGGCATTGGTGAGACCGCACCTCGAATACTGTGTGCAGCTTTGGTTTCCTTACTTAAGGAATGATTTAAGTACATTGGAGGCAGTTCAGAGGAGGGTTACTAGATTGGTACCTGGAATGAGGAAAGGTTGGAAAGACTGGGTTTGTTTCCACTGGAGTTTAGAAGAGTGAGGGCTGAGTTGATTGAAATATACAAGATCCTGAACGGCCTTGACAAGGTGGATGTCAAAAGGATGTTTCCTCTTGTGGGTGAGTCTAGAACTAGGGGACACTGTTTTCAAATTAGGGGTTGCCCTTTTAGGACAGAGATGAGGAGAATTTTTTTCTCTCAGAGGGTTATGTGACTTTGGAATTCTCTGCTTCAGAAGGTGGTGGAGGCGGGGTCATTGAATATTTTTAAGGCAGGGATAGATAGATTCTTGTTAGGCAAGGGAATCAAAGGTTATCGGGGCTAGATGGCAATGTGGAAATCGAAACACAGGAAGATTAGCCATGATCCTATTGAATGACAGAGCAGATTCGAGGGGCCGAATGGTCTATTCCTGTTCCTATTTCTTATGTTCTTATGACTGTGCTGCCATTCACTAATTATCTCTACTTTGGTTCACAGTGAGCTCTGCCAAGCGACCAACGCCCTCAGCTCCATTCAGGCCCTCAACTCTAGTGAAGAGGACACCTCCTCCGTTGAAGAGCTGGAAATGAGCAGCCTGGAAGACCTGTCACAGCGATTACCCACACCCTCCAACAATGCAGAAGTGGGGGAGGATCCTAGATCTAGAGCAGGCGCGGGTTCATAATTTGATGGTCACCACATGGACACGTGTCCACAACAGGAGACAGCAGGTTCAGCTGAGCTCCCCAGCCCTCGGAGGCATCTGTGAGGCTCGAGTCAGATGACGAGCCTCTGGATTTGGCCTTCCAACTCATCGTGGAGATTCAGCAGAAGGTGAGGGAACATCACACAGAGCTGTTGGAAACCCTCAAAAGAGTGGCACACAAATCAGAGGAGTGTGTCCACCTGCTCTCTGATGATGTGGTGCCCACATGGAGGTCTCCATGGGAAAGATGGCAGACACCATGGAGACCCTGGTCCAGCAGAATGCGGATTTGCAAGCAGACCTGCACTCCATCGCAGTAGCCATGGATGAGTTCCTACAGTGCAAATGCGAGGGGGTCCCTCCAGGTGCTCCTTCATGTCAAGGAGTTTGGCTTGGGCCCTCGGGCACCTGAAGGGAGGAGGAGTGGCAGCTAGATACTCCTGGGCCATCCACTCAGGAATCTCAGAGGCTGTCCTCGCTCTTTAGTCCCCTTTGCCTGTTACCTCCTCAACCACATCCTCTGTCACCACAGAGGCAGCAGCTGACCCACAGGAGGACAGCCAGAGCAAGCCAGGGCCCTCAAGGCCATAGCTCTCTAGAGGACGCATGCCAAAGTCACCAGAGGCAACAGGGCCAACCATCACACGGGCTGTCTGCACCCCTGCTGCGGACATCAGGGCAGCAACTAGAAAAAGTGGTAGGCCTAGAAAAGTTAAGAAATCCTGATCACAAGCGGTTGCACAGGTGAACACATTTTTTTACTTTATAATCTGAAAAGATATTCACTTTCACTGAATAATGTGCAATTGTGTTTTTCAGCTTCATAGACAGGCTTTGGCAGTCCTCCCATTGCATCCCCTCTCAGCTGCACGCAAGCAGACCACGAGTCGTTCTAGAGGGATGTAGTGTGTGGGTGACAGGGCCTTTCAGAGCTTTGTGCAATTACTTTCCCATGCACGCAGAGCCTTTCTCCATCACCCTCATCGCACTGTCCCAAACATTTTCTGTGCTGGGATTCTCTTTCAGTTGTCCATCTGAGCTGACCTGCATCTCCGCCCACCCACTGATCACTCTCTCAGGCAGTACCTGTGCCCCTTAAACAGTTGTCAAGTTTATCCTTAGCTCCCTTGCCCTTTCCCCTCCCCCAGTAACCCATGTCCTTTCCCCAGTCACTGTGGACACACCTGGCATCGCCTTCCACTTCCCTACTGTCACTTACGAACCCGAACCCTTTTCATTCCAGGATGTCCAGGTGAACGGTTCCTGAAAATCCCACCCCATCCACATTGATCTCCCAACCTCATCCTTCCCACTCCTAGGATCTGTGTCTGCCTCCAAATCCCCACCAACCGCCCTCGCCGTCCCTTCCCCCTGGACAGCATCCCTTTCCGAACTCCCCCCCCACCTGGGACACCTTCCTCCACTTCGACCTCCCTCCCTTACAACTTCCTCCCCACTTACACCTACCTCCCCACTTGTAGCATTCTCCCCCATTACTCCTTCCTCCCCGCCGTACTCCTTCCTCCCCGAGTACTGCCTCCTCCTGCTGGACACCCTCCTTCTCCCTTCCAACCTTACCCACCCCTGGTACATCTTCCTCTTCCACTCACAGCTAGACCTTCCTCTCCCTCTACTTTGGTAACCATCTGTAGCAGCCCATTGCCATGACCATGATGTTCCGAAGCAGACCCGAAGCATCAACGGAGAGCTCCCACCTTCCGCAAGCTGCTTTGTGGTAGAGCCAAGTCCATGAGGATTCACCCAGCATGCAATGCATGTGTCCCTCCAGGGTCCAGTAGCTGTGGGGCTCCAGCATCTTCTTCTCCTCGGATATTGTGGTCTGAGCAAAGCCCTAACCCTCAGTCCCAACTTCTGCATGTCACTCTTCTCTAGACGTGTTCTGGGCTGGCGTGTCTTCCCGCCGGTGTAACGATAAATCAGGCATGGGGGAACAATTCCGACCAGGCCTTACTTTGCATCTCACTACCTGGTTGCAAATCGGATTCTTTCCTGCCTCCGGCGGGATTCACGTTCTGCCTTGGTGGACAGCATCGGATGATCCCGCTGTGATTTCACGCTGGCGTGAAACCAATTTCTGCCCCACATGCTGAATTGTCCCCCCACTCCACCTGCTATGATGCTCACTTTCAACAGGACAGAACGATTCTGCCCTCTGTCTCTATAACGCTGTGATAGTTTTAGACTTCAAAAGGATATGTAAAGGTTGATGCATTGAGCATTCACATGGCAGATGGAATTTAACGGAATGAAGTATGAAGTGATACATTTTGGGAGGAAGAATGAGGATAAGCAAAATCAAAAAGAGGATACAGTTCTAAAGTGGGTGCAAGAACAGAGAGACGGCTGGGCAGGATGGGATAGTTCTTCATAAAGATATGGCTAGAATTTTACGCTGGTTGTGTGGGTGCTGCCTGACCTGACAGGGCGTGAAATTGTGCAAGAAGACGTCAGGTCGTGTCCTGACAGCATTGCGCACTTGTGCGACATTTCGGGAGGTGGGCGCACGCGGCTGTCGTGAATGCGCCCACCAATGATGAAGCAGGCAATTAAGCCCATTAAGGAGGCAATTCAAAGCGATTTTACATGGTCTGCCCACTTTTATTGTCGGCGAATGGGCCAATTGGCCAGGCGGCCTTTACGTTTTCACTGAAACCTCGATCCAGGGCAGGATGAAATGTCTGGGGTGAAATATAATTCAAACAAAGATACCTGGGGACTGATGTTTTTTCAGTTCTGCTGTCAGGTGTTTGAATGTGCTGCATAGGCACAGTTTGGCGCATTTTTTTGTCACTTAATCTGTCCAGCTCTGTAGCTCCCTGAGACAGCTTTCTTCCCCCACCGTTTCTCCACCATTTCTCACCCTCTTCCCTCCAATTTTTCCCCCTCCTCAGTGTTTCTCCCTCTCTTACCCATTCTCCTCCTTCCTCCTAATTTCTCCCTCTTCCCCCAGCTTCTCCTTCCCATTACAAGTGGTCTGTCTGCCAATTTACCTGCTTCCCCCTTTCCTCTCTGCAGCAGCTGTCTGCCTTCAGGGAGTTTGCTAGAAGCACCCACCCGCACCCTCACTTTTCTTGGTGCCCTCCCCTCGCCCACCGCCCACAACAGGAGGCAGCCGGTTCAGCTGAGCTCCCCAGCCCTCGGAGGCATCTGTGAGGTTCGAGTCAGATGACGAGCCTCTGGATTTGGCCTTCCAACTCATCGTGGAGATTCAGCAGAAGGTGAGGGAACATCACACAGAGCTGTTGGAAACCCTCAAAAGAGTGGCACGGGAGTCAGAGGAGTGTGTCCACCTGCTCTCTGATGATGTGGTGCCCACATGGAGGTCTCCATGGGAAAGATGGCAGACACCATGGAGACCCTGGTCCAGCAGAATGCGGATTTGCAAGCAGACCTGCACTCCATCGCAGTAGCCATGGATGAGTTCCTACAGTGCAAATGTGAGGGGTCCCTCCAGGTGCTCCTTCATGTCAAGGAGTTTGGCTTGGGCCCTCGGGCACCTGAAGGGAGGAGGAGTGGCAGCTAGATACTCCCGGGCCATCCACTCAGGAATCTCAGAGGCTGTCCTCTCTCTTTAGTCCCCTTTGCCTGTTACCTCCTCAACCTCATCCTCTGTCACCACAGAGGCAGCAGCTGACACACAGGAGGACAGCCAGAGCAAGCTGGGCCCTCAAGGCCTCTGCTCTCTAGAGGACGCACGCTGAAGTCATCAGAGGCAATAGGGCCAACCATCACACAGGCCCACCCGCACCCTCACTTTTCTTGGTGCCCGCCGCTCGCCCATCGCCCATCCTGGCAGCGCTGAGGCTTTCTCAGCATGTGTTTGATGCTGGCTGGCTATTAATTCCCCATTACAGTTCCCAGTTTCTCCCCTCTCCCCAATTTCATCCCCTCTTACCGTACAGGATCCCCTCTCTTGCCTGCTCAGTTTCACCCTCTCTTGGCCCCCCCAGTTCCTACGCCAATTATTCCTCCTTTTGCCCTAGGTTCTTCCCCTCTGCTCCACCCTCTAGTTTTCCCCTGCAGTTTCTCCACCACATCCCATCTAATTCCCCCCACTCCCTCATTCCTCCCCCGCTTTCCGGTTTCACTCAATTTTACTATTCATCCCCCTCTTCCCTTCAGTTTCTCCCCCACCTTGCACCCTCAGTTTTTTCTTTCTTCTCTCCCTCATCCCCCAGTTTCCCCCAATTAAAACCCCCTCCCCCATGTTTCCCCAGTTTATCTCCCTCTTCCCCTTCTGTTTCCCACTTCCCTTCAGCTTTCTCCCCCTTTCTCCCTGCCCATATTCTGCCTCTCTTCCCCAGCTTCTCCCCCAGTTTGCCCCAGCTGGGTTTCTATTTCACTGCCACTCCACCAGTTTCTCCCCCTCCACCCTACCTCCCCCAGTTCCTACCCCTCTTCCCTCCAGTTTCTCCCCTCCCTCACCCCCCAGTGTCTCCTTCTCTTCCTCTGAGTTTCTCCCTCTAACTTATCACTCAATTTCTCCCCTCCTTCTGTCCCCAGTGCCCATCCCAGGTTTGCCTCCTCTCTACAATTAATGCCCCTACTCCATGCATTTTCCCAATTTCTCTCCCTCTTCCCCTGTATTTTTTCACCCTCATTCCTCCACTGTTTCTCCCTCCCATCTCCCCATTTCTCCTTCCCTTCCCTCACCATTTCTTCACCATTTCGCCACCCATCCTTTTCTCACCCTCTTCCCCTTCAATTCCCCCCATTTCCATGTTTCTCCCCCTTTCCCATTCTTCCCCTTCCTCCTAATTTCTCCCTCTTGCCCCAGCTTCTCCTCCCCATTACAACTGGTCTCTCTGCCAATTTACCTGCTTCCCCATTTCCTTGCCCCCCCCATTTCACTCTCCTCCAATTACTGCACCAATTTCACCCCCTCTCCACCCAGATCTCTCTATTTTCAACCCTTCAATTTCTTCCATTGCTTCTCTCCCAATTTCTTCCCAAATTTCCTCCCCCTCCCCCAGTTTTTCCCTTCAATTTCTGATGCTCTTTCTCCCCATGTCTCCTCTCCAGCACAGTTTCTCCTCCTTTTCCCCACTCACAATTCTCCTCAATTCTCCCAGTTTCACTTCCTCTTTCCCCATGTTTTTCCCACAATTTTCTCCACTTTCTCCCTCTCTTCCCCATTAACCTGTCCGCTAGTTTCTCTGCCTGTATTTTCCATCCCTCTACCTCCAGCACCCATTTCTTCCTCTTTTACCATTTCTGCTTTTCCCCCATTTCTCACTCTCTCCCCTGTTTCTCCCCTTGTCCCTGGAGTGCCGTTTATGCCAAACTTGCACCCTCAGTTTCTCCTCTTCCCCCAGTTTCCCACCCAATGGATGGAATTTTCCCAGAATTGCACTAAGTGCAGTAGCGGGTGGGTAAAATGGAGTCCTATCCACCGATGAAAATGGCGGGTTTTCATGCCGCATCTTCCCGAGACTGCCTCGTTATATATTCACTCCGGTGAAACATACCGTTTCCATGGTGGGTGGGCTCTCATTTGCCCGCTTGCCATCACCCCACTGTTGCATCATGCTGGCTGCCATCTTTAAAAGATAGCCCAACAGCAAAGCGCTCATTGCTACGAGCTTACCACCACTGCTTGGGAGACATGGGCTGCAAAGGCAAAAAGACTGCAATCCCGCTTCAATGACAGGTCCCTCGAGTGACTGCTGGATGCCGTGGAGGCCTACCTGCTCTACCCCCGCTCTGGCTGCAGGATGGGTAGCAATGTCACCAACCCAGCTTGGGAGGCAGTGGCAGCGGTGGTCAGTGCAAATGCTCTTCAGAGGAGGACAGCCGCCCAGTGTCGCAAAAGGATGAATGATCTCCTCCATTCCACCAGGGTAATTCACTCTTTTCATCACTCCCAACTCACGCACTCACAAACCCACAGGGCCCTCACTCACTGCTAGTGCAAGGAACATCACCATTCACTCTTTCGCACACACCATCATTGTCCTCATCCCGTCCATGGGACCACTCAGCACCCACACAGGCCAGGCATATTCATCATCTGGTCCAGCAGGCCCTGATACACTCTCCCCAACGCTATTCATGTAGGACAGACTGGCTCACAACAGGAGGGAAAGGTCGCAGAGAGATGGAGGGATGCCAGAATTCAAAGTTCTCACAGAAGTTGAAAACAGAGCCATCCAGCTGGCCAGCAATAACCGGGACCGGTCCTGTGCTGGCGGTGAGGTTGGCGCTGCTTTATCAAGCGAGGATCCAGCAGTGCAACATCCATCAGACAACCATGCCTTGAATGATGTGTCCTCTTTCACAGGCTACTGCCATGCACTAATTATCTCTCCCTGCTTTCACAAGCACATCTGCCAAACAGTCGACGGAGTCCATGACCCAGGGCCTCCAAACAAGCTCCGAAGAAACCTCTGAAGAGGAATCTGAAGACACCCTCCCTGAAGTCCCGTCACAGCGCTCACCCACACCCTCCACCAGCGCAGAGACACACACCCTGGTGGGACATAGCTATAGAGTAGCCTCGGGACCACAATCTGGTGAGCACATCGCACTTTCTGATCCACAGCAGGTGGAGGTGGGGACTTCCCTGGTCCCTGGCACTCGGAGGACTGCTGGAGGCCAGAACGTTGCTGAGTCCGAGTCAGATGACGAGCCTCTGGACTCGGTCATGTCACAGTTGCTGGAGTTGCAAAGCTGCAAAGGCAAGCCAGGGAATATCAGGAAGGGATGTCTGCTGCACTCCTCAGATTGTAAGGCACAATGGAGGGGTCTGTCCGTCTTCAGGCTGAGGCGATAGCACCGGCATAGCAATACACTAAGGTCAACACCGGCAGGGTGGCGGTCGCCATGGAGACCTTGGTCCAGGGCATTACTCCTGCACTGCTGCGCAGGCTTAACTCCATCGCTGATGCCATAGTTGGCCTCCAACAGTGTGTACGTGAGAGGGGTGCTAGGCAGCTCGATCTCACTCCAGCTACCCCTTCCACTCACGGAGTCAGCCAGGGCCCTCGGTACCCATAAGGAGGTGGATCAGCAAGTGCACATTCAGGGGCCAACCATCCAGGTGACTCTGGGAGTGACCGGCCCATCTGAATCCCCTCTTCCTGTGACCTCCACTGAGGAGGGTGCCACTGCCACACACGAGGACCCCAAAAACAGGCCTGGGCCCTCCAAGACTCGGCGCTCCAGAAGATGCCTGCCAAAGTCATCACAGACAGGGCATAACAGTCAGCAGGCTGCCCCCACCTCTGCTGTGGATATCCGAGGAGCACCACCACATAGCAGCAGGGTTAGGACAGTTAAGGAGAATTAGCTCTTTTAAAGGCAACCAAATAAACCAAATCAACAAAATGAGGGATAAAATAAACGCAGCCCCTAAGTTAGGGTCACTGAAAAACCAAAGACAAAATTTAAAGGAAACTTACAACATCAAACCAAAATGTGATTAAGAGGGTCAATAAAGCACCCCAACCTCTGCGGTTAAGGAGAATTAGCTTTTTTAAAGCCAACCTAATAAACTAAATCAACAAAATGAGGGATAAAGTAAACACAGCCCCTAAGTTAGGTTACCTGTAAAACCAAAGGCAAAGTTTAAAGAAAACTTACAAACATCAAATTAAAATGTGATTAAGAAGGTTGATGAAGCACCCCAACCCCATGGTTAAGGAGAATTAACTCTTTCAGAGCCAAACAATTAAACTAAATTAACAAAATAAGGGATAAAGGAAACACTGCCCCTAAGTCAGGTCGGCTGTAAAACCAAAGACAAAGTTTAAAGAAAACTTACAAACATCAAACCAAAATGTGGTTAACAGGGTCGATAAAGCACCCCAGCCCCCGCGGTTAAGAATTAGTTGCACAGCCTGGGCACAGGTGTTAATCACTTGTACATAATATTCACTATTGTCAATAAACCCCCAAGAATGTCTCCCTGTCTATGGCTCCTTGTTTTGATGAGCAGTGTTCGTGTCACTTGGAGGTGAACCTTTCTGCTCACGATAAAAGGCAGGTATCTCAGTCCAGGGCCTCTTCCCTATGTTCTGTGCAGTCTTCAGACCACAGTAATGGTCTAGCCTCACACTCCCTGGAAATATTACTGATGCCTGCACCTCAGCAGTGCTGGTCATTGCTGCCAGAATGTAGTGGGCAAGTACCACAGAGCTCCCTCATACTCTCTGTGTGCTCCCAGCACCTTTAGGTGGGGCTGGCTCCATCACACCAGCATCTGCAACCACTGATGCTGTGCACCAGCTCCTGAAGGGCTGAGGTGCTGAAGGTGGACATAGCATCAGATGCATTGAAAGTTACATGACTGCATCTCTGAGATGTCCCTGGTCATGGAGTGCAAGTGAGCAGCCCTCGGCCAGACAGGAGTCAAGCATTCTCAGAGGCCATGTGAAGATCTATGGAGTATCCTCGCTGCATATTGTAATCCTTCTCCTGTAATCAAGCAGCTATTAAGGCTTCCACTGCATCTCCATGACAGGACCATTCTCACAGAGGGTATTACTGCTGAGATAAGCCAGACTCAAGTCAAACGTTCACAACTGCGATGTGAGGATCAAAGGAGTCACCTCACTGCAAGTCAACATCATTCTCCACAAATCTAGCAGCTATGATGGCCTCCCGAGTGTGCCTGCCTCATCTAGCCAGTGCAAAAGACTCATCCCCATTGTCATCACCACCGAGGGCCTCCTCACCCTCTTCCCTGTCAGCGTCCCCCTCATCATAGGAGGCATGCAGCTCCTCCATCTCCTCGTCAGACTGCTCCTCACCCCATTGCAGCACCATGTTGTAAAGGGCGCAGCAGACGATGACGATGCGTGACCCCCTCTGCAGACTGTATTGCAGGGCTCCACCAGGCCGGTCCAGGCACTGGAACTACATCTTCAGCATCCCGGTGGTCTGCTCCACCAAGTTGTGAGCTGCTGCATGAGCCTCATTATAGCGTCGCTCTGCTGCAGTCTGAGGCCGCTGCACAGTTGTCATCAGCCACGGCCTCTGCAGGTAGCCCTTGTCCCCAAGGAACCAACCCTGCAGCCTCTGTGGACCCTGGAAGACTGCAGGGATTTGCGAGCAACTCAGGATGTAGGTGTCGTGCACACTCCCTGACACCTGTGTGCTCACCTGCAGGATGCGTTTCTGGTGGTTGCATACCAGCTGCACGTTCAGTGAGTGGAAGCCCTTGTGGTTGATAAAGTCCACTGAGTGTAGCAATGGAGACCTGCACATGAGTGCAGAAAATTGCACCCTGCACCTGTGGGAATCCCAAACAAAACAATTCCAATGGCCCTTGTATCCTGGCTGTCCTAGTCCTGGGTGAAATGCACAAAGTTTTGTGCCATGGAGAAGATGGCATCTGTGACCTCATGGATGCATTTGTGGGTGGCGGATTGTGGGATCCCACAGAGATCACCTGTGGAGCCCTGAAAGGAACCATTGGCATTGAAATTGAGCACCATGGTCACTTTCACAGCCACTGGTAATGGATGCCCTCCATGTCCCCGTGGTGCCAAGTCTTGCAGTAAGAGGCAGATATGAGCTACCAGATCCCTAGGCATGCGCAGTCATTGGCAACACTGGTTCTCGGTCATCTGCAGGAATGGCAGGTGGCAACTATAGACCCTGGGTGTCGCTAGGTGCCGACTAGCCACGGCTTGCTGTTGCTCCTGGGCTGTGTGTGCTGGAGCTCCTGTTGCCCTTTCTTCATGAGGTTGCTGCTCCAGCCTTTACGCGGCCAGGAGCCTCAGTCACTCTCTCCTCCATCTTCTATGGCCTCTGTAGTCCATCAGGCATCCACCTGATCTGTCCCAGTTGCAGAGGCATGGTCAGTTTATACAGGTATCCCTAATGTGTGGCTATTTCTCTCACTTACCCTGCCCCCCACCTCGATTGCCTGTCTGCGGGATGCTGCACCAGGACAGCACTTGACCCCCCGGCCCCCAGCAGTCGCCTCCGAGGCTGGCCAGCACTTGCCCCCAGACACCCCCCACCCCTCAGCCGATGCCTGTGGGGTCAGGCGTCATTTTCCTCCCGTCTGTGGTGCCCGTAAGGCTGTCTACAATGGGCGAGCTGTAGAGAACGCTGCTGCTCACCCATCTCAGCTCCCCCAAAGTAAAGGCCGCTAAGTGTACTGCGTGCTGTTGTGAAACACATCGACATGCTTTCCCGCCGACGTGAGCAGACGATACGGTGGGATTCCAAGACCCTGGCGGGATGGCCTTTTAATTATTGGCTAACGTATTACAATTAGCTCCTCGCCGACCGATGGCAGGAAACGTGGCCGCTGTTGGTGGGCTGTGTGGAAGATCACGACCCGCCTTCACGCCATCATGAAGTGGGTTCCGCCATATTTTCTGCGCTTGCCACCTTTCAGCCCACCACCAGTGGGCTCAGAAAATTCCACCCAATGTCTCCTCTATCCCCTTAGTTTCTCTTCCTCTTTCCCCCTCAATTTCTCCCCATCTTACTACCAGTTTTGCTCCAATTTTTCCTGTGCCATTGTTTTCCCTGTCAAATTCTCCCATCTTCCCTTCAGTTCCTCCCAATTTTCCTCAATTTCTACCCTCTTAATCCCATCCTCAGATTTAGCCATTTTTTTCTCCATTAATAATGAACACATAAACATACAAATTAGCAGCAGGATTAGGCCACTCAGCCCCTCCTGCTCCACCATTCAATAAGAACATGACTGCTCTGAACATAACCTCAGCCCGCATCCCTGCCTACCCCCAATAACCTTTCACTCCCTTGTTAATCAAGAATCTATCTAGCTCTGCCTTAAAAATATTCAAAGACACTGCTTCCATTGCCTTTTGAGGAAAAGAGTTCCAAAGATTCACAACACTCAGAGAAAAAAATTCTCCTCATCGCTGTCTTAAATGGGCGACCCCTTATTTTTAAATAGTGACCCCCCTCTTTCTAGATTCACCCACAAGAGGAAACTTCCTCCCCACATCCACACTGCCAAGACCCCTTAGGATCTTAAAGGCTTCAATCAAGTCTCCTCTTACTCTTCTAAACTCCAAAGGGTGCAAGCCTAACCTGTCCAACCTTTCCTCATAAGACAACCCACCCATTCCTGGTATTAGTCTAGTAAACCCTTTGCATCTTTCCTTAAATAAGGAGACCAACTCTGTACACAATACTCCAGACGTGGTCTCTTCAGTGCCCTGTACAACAGAAGCATAACCTCCCTACTTTTAATATCAATTCCTCTCATAATAAATTATAACATTTTATTAGCTTTCCTAATTACCAGCTGTACCTGCATACTAGCCTTTTCTGATTCATGAACTAGGAAACCCAGATCCCTCTGAATCTCAGAGCTCTGTAGTCTCTCACCATTTAGATAATAAGTTTCTTTTTTATTCTTCCTGCCAAAATGGACAACTTCACATTTGCCAGCATTATTCTCCTTTTGCTAGATCTTTGCCCACTTAACCTATCTATTTCCCTTTGTAGCATCCTTATGTCCTCTTCACAATTTCCTATGTATCTTTGTGTCATCAGCAAATTTAGCCACCATTCCTTCAGTCCCTTTATCCAAGTCATTTATATAAATTGTAAGAAGTTGAGACCCCAGCACTGATCCATGTGGCACATCACTCATCACATTCTGCCAACCAGAAAAAGACCCATTTATGCCAACCCCCTGCTTCCTGTTAGCTAACCAATCTTCTATCCATGCCAATATGTTACCTCTTATACCTTGACCTTTCATTTTCTGCAATAACCTTTGATGCCTTCTGGAAATCTAAGTACAGTATATCCACCAGCTCCCCTTTATCCACGGCACATGAGACTCCTTTAAAGAACTCCAATAAATGGGTTAAACATGATTTCCTGATTTCTATCTCCCTCCCTTTTTGAATAAAGGAGTTATATTGCCTATTTTCCAATCTAATGGAACCTCCCCCAAGCCCAGGGAATTTTGGAAAATTAAAACCAATGTATCAACTATCTCACTAGCCACTTCTTTCAAGACCTTAGGGTGAACTCCATCCGTACCTAGAGATTTGTCAGCCCGCAACCCCAACAAATTGCTCAACACCACTTCCCTGGTGATTGTAATTTTCCAGAGGTGAGGTGAAAGTGACTGCCCTTGACAGCATTTGACTGAGTGAGGCATCAAGGAGCTCCAGCAAAACTGGAGTTAATGGGAATCAGGAGGAAAACTCTCCACTGGTTGGAGTCATACCTAGCACAAAGGAAGATAGTTGTGGTTGTTGGAGGTCAGTCATCTCAGTTCCAGGACATCACTGCAGAGTTCCTCAGAGTAGTGTCCTAGGCCCAACCATCTTCCGCTGCTTCATCAATGACCTTCCTTCCATCGTAGGGTCAGAAGTGGGGATGGTCACTGATGATTGCACAATGTTCAGCACCATTCGCAACTCCTAAGCACAGAAGCAGTCCATGTCCAAATGTAGCAAGACCTGGACAATATCCAGGCTTGGGCTGACAAATGGCAAATAACATTCACGTCACACAAGTGCCAGGCAATGACCATCTCCAACAAGATAAATCTAACCATTGCACCTTGACATTCAATGGCATTAACATTGCTAAATCCCCCATTATCAAGATCCTGCTGGTTACCATTAACCAGAAACTGAACTGGACTAGGCATATATATATATATATATATATATATACACAGTGGCTACAACAGCAGGTGAGAGATGAGGAATCCTACTGCGAGTAACTCACCTCCTGACTCTCCAAATCTTTCCACCATCAGGACAGCAGATGCATGGGGCCACCACCACCTGGAAGTTCCCCTCCAAGCCTCTCACCATCTTGACTTGGAAAATATATTGCCGTTAGTTCAATGTCACTGGGTCAAAATCTTATAACTCCCACCCTAACAGTAACTATAGGTGTATCTACACCACATAGACTGTAGCGGTTCAAGAAGGCAGCTCACCACCATCTTCTCAAGAACACTAATGGTCGGCAATAAATGTTGGCCTAGCCAGCGATGACCACATCCCATGAATGAATAAAAAAATTACTCTTTTCTTATTTAAATATCTATATCTAACTGGCTTTATATTACTAGCTAGCATTCTCTTGTACTCTAATTTTTCCCTCCTTATTAATCTTTTTGCCATTCTTTGCTTTTCTTTGTGCTCTTTCCAATCTTCTGACCTGCCACCCGTCTTTGTGTAATTTATCTTTAAGTTTGATACTGTCTTTAACTTTTGTAGTTAAACACGGATGGTGGGCTGTCCCCTTGGAATTTTTCTTTCTCATTGGAATGTGTCTATTTTGTACACTCTGAAATATCCCTTTAAATGTCTGCTACTGAACCTCTGTTGACCTATCCCATAACCTCATTTGTCAGTTCACTTTAGCTAGCTCCACTTTCATGCCCTCATAATTGCCCTTATTTAAGTTTAAAGTACTGGTCTTGGATGCACTCCTTGCTCCCTCAAAATGAATGTAAAATTCAATTATATTATGATCACTGCTATCTAGGGGTGCTGTCATGAAGCTATTAATGTTTATTATTGGAAATAATTTTTCTTTTAAAATAGAGGCTTAGTCTGTGTGTGTGTCTTAATTGGATTAAAGCCAGCTAGCCTGGGTGCTTCGATGTAAACTAGTTTTGAGAAGAAGAGAGGTAGAGTGCATTTGCATTTTGTTGACTAGAGCATTCAAGAAGGGGAGTGAAATCTGGCACCTAGCTAGCAGAGACCAAGCAATGTTTATATTACTAATAAAATTGGCACTATGACAGGGGTTTTATTGTTAGAAGAGGTGGAGTTCAAAGGGGCTGGTGATACAATGAGAATTTACATTCAATGAGATCTGCTGGATATAAGTGATAGCAGTTTTGTGTGTGCAGGGCAAAGGCAATGTAACATCAAAGCCTGTAAGTCTGCCAAAGAAACCAAAGTGAAAGGAATCTCATTTTGAACTTGTAAGGTGAAAATGCTTTGTCTGGTGTCTACTTAAAGTTTATGGGTTGCTGTTGCCTTAATGGAGATTAGTTTGGGAATTTGTTAAATGTTATGATAGTAGTAATTTGTATGTTTTTTAATGTGCTATAACTTAATAAAATGTTTAATTTAGTTTAATATAAAAACATCTCAAGAGCTAATGGTCTTATTGTTGCATCTCAAACATACCACTTAAAAATATAGGTTATGACAGTTGCTTAAAGTTTCCCTCTGGGATTTTTAAATAACTCAGCTTCACCAACTGCTGCATCATAACAATTGGGAACTCTAGCGGCATTAAAACATTTCTAATTTCTTGATTGGTTTGGAATTAGTGAATCTTATGGTACAAGAAGCACTTTGAATTCAGGAGTTGGTGAGGTATTTTAAAATTGGTGAGACTGCAAGGTGGCTTTGGAAATTGCTAAGACTTGTCCGGGAGCAGAAGAGATAGCTCTGACTGGGTTGGGAAAAATAACCAAAACTAAATTAACACAGTTGGCAGATAAGTTAATTGGGCTTACCTGAGGGCACTCGGAAATCAGATATAATTAAAAGCATAACACAGCATTTAATGTTGAAAGTGAAACCTGACACTAGTGAGTCACAGCTGAAGGTAGTGAGACTTCAGTTACAAATGAAGACACTTGAATTTGAACAGGCGCAGGAACTGAAAAAACTTGAATTAGAAGTAAAGGACAGAGAAATGGCTTTTAAAAAGGAACAGGTAGAAAGGCAGGAGAGAGAAAGAAAACAGGAAAGGGAATTAGAAATCATGAAGATAGAGAAGGAGGAAAGAGAAAATGAGAGAGTGAAAGAATTCCAAGTGAAAATGTTGGCAATTAAAAAGGAGATGTCAGTAGGTGAGGAAGGACTTATCTCCAGAGTAGAACCCATGGGGAGATGTTTAAATTTGTACAAGCTCTTCCAAAGTTTGAGGACAAAGATATTGAAGCATTCTTTATTTCATTTGAGAAGCTAGCTAAACAGGAAAACTGCACGTTATTATTACAGTCTAAGACGTTAGGTAGGGCACATGAGGCATATGCTTCCCTATCAGAATAAATGTCAGTGAATTATGATGTGTTGAAAAAGGCTATTTTGAGTGCATATGAGTTGGTTCCTGAAGCGTACAGGCAGAAATTTAGGAATATGAGAAAAAAGCCTGGGCAAATTTATACTGAGCTTGAAAGAGTAAAACAAAGTAAATTTTGACCGGTGGATATGGGCGTTAAAAATAGAGGCAATGTATGCAGCTCTTAGGGAAGTAGTTCTTTTAGAGGAATTTAAAGATTCAATCCCTTTGGAAGTGAGAACTCATGCTGAGGAACAGAGGGTTGATTCTATAAGACAAGCAGCAGAGCAAGCTAATGATCATGAGTTAGTTCATAGAGCTAACCTTTTAATTCACCACCCTTTCAAGTTGGAAAAGGATAAAAAGTGGGACGGTGAAAGGAAGGTAGGTTGTCAGGGAAAAGGAGTAGCTGGAAGTTCCCAGGAAGTTTTTTCTCAGAATGAAAAGGAAAGTGCTGAAGGTAGAAGTGACATTTGACAATTGAGGGGTTTTCATTGTAATAAAGTGGGGCACATGAAGTTAGTGTTTTGGAGATTGCAGATTGATTGGAATTGTTGTGGTACAGAAAAGCTCTGCAAATAAAAGTACTGTGAGTTCTCAGCTCAGGCACAGGAGGAATCAATGGTTTGTGTACAGGTGAAACAGGGAGAATCAACGAAAGGTGAAGAAATGGGAATGTGTTCACGGTTTACTCAAGAGAATTCTGAGGAGCAGGCTGTAGAAATGTTTAAAGGATTTGTGTGTGAAGGGAAAGTCTTTCCACGTGTGCAGGGTGGAGTAGGTAAAGATGTTAAAGTGTGTAGGGGCCCTCCCTAAGTCTGAAAATGGAAATCAGTATTTACTGACAATAAGGCATGTGTCTACCAGGTTTCCTGAAGCGATACCTTTAAGAAATATTACAGTTTAAAGACATTGTGTGTGAAGGGAAAGTCTTTCCATGTGTATAGTGTGGAGTAGGAAAAGATGTTAAAATTTTAAGAGACACGGGGCTAGTCAATTCTTAATGTTGTAGTATAGTGATATTTGTTGTTCAAAGGGAGTATTGCAGGGGCAGGTAATAATAAGTGGGGTTCATTGAGATGCTAAATCTATTCTGTTGTGGAAGGTAAGTTTAAAGAGCAGATGGAAGTCAGGTGAAGTTATAGTTGGAGTAGTGGAAAAATTGCCCATTGCAGTGTTTCAATTTATTCTGGGTAATGATATAGCTCAATCGCAAATGTGGGTGATGCTTATGGTAGTTGAGCAGCCTGTAGGAGTGTTTTCAACAGAGGTGTTACTGAAGGAACATCCTGGACTGTTTCCTGATTGTGTTGTAATGAGATCAAAGGCTCATAGGGACAAACAAGGAAAATGAAATAAGTAGGCAGTTCAAAGGCAAGAAGAGGGTATCAAAATCCAATTTGCTGGCACTGTGTTTGATAACATTGTTCAGGAGGAAGGAATTCAGCTGAAGTGTTTAACTCAAAGAAGTTAGTGGAGTTACAGAAAAATGATTTGCAATTAAAACAGTTATATCAGAAAGCTTATTCAGAAACAGAAGCAAAGTATATTCCAGTATATTTTTATATTCGAGGAGATATTTTGATGAGAAAGTGATGGTCAGCCCATGTCTCAGCAAATGAGAGCTGGAGGGAGGTGCATCAGATTGTTATCTCATTAGGGTATAGAAATGAGATTCTGAGGATTGCACATGAAATTCCAATGGGGTGACATTTAGGAATTAGGAAAACACAGGAAAAAATACAAAGATTTTTTTTTGGCCAGGCTTGCATAGGGATGTAGTCAAGTTCTGTAGAACCAGTCATACATGTCAAGTAACAGGAAAGTCATAAAGCTAGTGCCTTTAATTCCAATACCAGCATTTGAAGAACCTTTTACCAGGGTCATTATTGATTGTGTAGGGCCCCTCCCTAAGAATAAAAGTGGAAATCAGTATTTACTGACAATAATGGATGTGTCTACCAAGTTTCCTGATACGATAACTTCAAGAAATATTACAACCGAGAAGATTGCGGAGGAGCTAATTAATATTTTTTACAAAATATGGTTTACCTAAACAAATACAATCAGATCAGTGTCAAATTTCATGTCACAGCTGTTTAAGGAAATAATGAACAGTTTGGGGATAAAACAGTTTAAGTCAACAGCTTATCATTCGGAGTCACAAGGAGCTTTGGAAATATGACATCAAACTTTAAAAACTATGATAAGAGCATACTGTCAGGATTACACACATGTTTGGGATACAGGAATTCCATTTTTGTTATTTGCTATTATAAAGACATTCCTAATGCATTGACTGGTTTTAGCCCTTTTGAACTAGTTTATGGACATGGGGTAAGGGGACCACTGAAATTGATTCATGAGAAATTGGTGATTCAAAATTCAGAAACTATTCGTTTGGATTACATATCAAATTTCAGGGAAAGATTGAACAGAACATGTGAGTTGGCTAGGGAACATTTGAAGACATCACAGTAAGTGATGAAAGTGAAAGCAGATAAGAAAACTAAAAATTGCAGTTTTGTTTCTGGAGAGAAAGTATTAGTTTGGTTACCAGTATTGGGTGATTCATTAAATGCAAGATTTAGTGGGCCTTACAGGATTGAAAAGAAATTGAATGAGGTAAATTATATAATAAATACTCCAGATAGAAGAAAGAAGCAGAGAGTGTGTCATGCAAATGTGCTCAAAATGTACTTTGACAGAGAAGAGGATAAAAAAGTATTAGTGATGGTGGATGATGAGAAAGAGGTAGAAATGCAGGACTCTGAAATTGATTTCCCTCTAAACAAACTGGATAATGAGGGGGTGCATGAAAATTTAAATGAAATATTGAGTTGCCTTCCAAGCAAGTGTCAAAATGATTTTGAAAAGCTTTGCAGTCACACAAACCTATTTGTGGAAATAAGTTGGGAATTCCGCTATACATGATGTATGTATAGAAATATTATCTTCAATAAGGCAACACCCTTATAGATTAAATCCGGCAAAGTTATCACAAGTACAAAAAGAAATTGATTTCATGCTTCAAAATTATATTATTGAGCCTAGTTGCAGTAACTGGAGTTTGCCTATTGTATTGGTACCAAAACTGAATGGAACACAAAGACTGTGTGTGGACTATTGAAAGGTGAATGTGGTGACAAAGGTGGATTCATATCCCATACCACGGTTGGAAAATTGCATTGAGAAAGTGGGACAATCGGAATTTATCATGAAGATTGATTTGCTAAAAGGATATTGGCAGGTACTATTGTCGGAGAGAGTAAAGGAGATATCAGCTTTTGTAATGCCAAGTGGACTATATTAGTTTAAAGTCATGCCATTTGGTATGAAGGATGCATCTGCGACATTTGAAAGACCGACAAAGTAATTGTAGGTCTAAACGATTGTGCTGTTTATATTGATAATCTAATTGTTTTCAGTCAGACATTGGAGGAACATTTACAGCATCTGAAATAATTATTTACTCACCTACAAGAAGCTAATTTGGTGACGAACTTGGCTAAAAGTGAATTTGCAAAAGTGTAAGTGACGTATCTAGGCCATACCATTGGACATGGTAAGGTGACTCTGAGAGATGCAAAAGTCAAGGCTATCATGGATTTCCCTACAACAAAACGAGATGTTTTGAGATTTCTGGGCATGAATGGGTTTTACCGGAAATTTGTACCAAAATTTAGCCAAGTGATTGCTACACTGAGTGAACTATTTAAGATGAATAAGAAGTTTCAATGGACACTGGAATGTCAGAAGTCATTTGGTAGTTTTAAAACTGTATTACTACACCAGTTTTGGCAGTACCCAATTATGCCAAGCAATTCAAGTTGGCCATTGATGCAAGCGATATGGACATTGAGGCTGTACTGTTACAAAGGGATGACACTGGGATTGAAAAACTGATAGGGTATTTTTCACCTAAGCTGAATGTACAACGGAGAAGATATTCAATGATCAAAAAAGAGACTTTGTGTTTGGTGTTAGCATTGCAGCATTTTGAAATTTATGCTGCAAACAATTCATCAGAAACAATTGTTTATATAACCCATAATCCTTTGAACTTTTTGGACAAATGTTGGGACAAAAGTGCAAGACTTTTCAGATGGAATCTATTATTACAACCATTTAATCTATAGATTATACATATAGCTGGAAGAGAAAATCTGTTCGCAGATGCATTATCAAGTGTTGAAGCCTAAAGGGAAATTGGACATTTTTTTTAAAAACCTGGTTACTGAACTGGAGTGATTTCTGTTAATACCAAGGACTTGTGTATATATACTATGTTAACGTATGCAACTAGCAATGTAATAGTTTACTAAGTATAGGAGATAGTGTGAGATGGGTTATTAAAATTAAGCCAACTTTTAGAATTATGACAGTTCATTTTTCAATAGGGAGAGGGATGTCATGAAGCTATTAATGTATATTATTGGAAATAATTTTTCTTTTAAAACAGAGGTTTAGTCTATGGGTGTGTCTAAATTGGATTAACGCCAGCTGGTCTGGATGCTTTGATGTATATTAGTTTTGAGATGCAAGAGAGTTAGAGTGTATTTGCGTTTTGTTGAACAAAGCATTCAAGAAGTGGAGTGAAATCTGGCAGCTAACTAGCAGAGACCAAACAATGTTTATATTACTAATAAAATTGGCACTATGAAAGGGGTTTTATTGTTAGAAGAGGTGGAGTTCAATGGCGCTGGTGATATAATGAGAATTTACATTCAGTGAGATTTGCTGGGTATAACTGAAAGCAGTTTTGTGTGTGCAGGGCAGAGGCAATGTAAGATCAAAGCAGCTGTAAGCCTAACACTGTGCCTGCAAAAGAACCAAAATGAAAGGAACATCATTTTGAATTTGTAAGATGAAAATGCTTTGCCTGGTGTCTGCTTATAACCTATGGTTTGCCATTGCCTTAATGGAGAATAGTTTGGAAATTTGTTAAAAGTTATGATAGGAGTATTTTGTAACCATGTGTGTATGTGTTTAATGTGCTGTAACTTAATAAGATGCTCTGTTTAGTTTAGTATAAAAACCTCTCGAGAACTGATGGTCTTATTACTGAATTCAGAGTTGCACTTCCAACATACCACTTAAAAATATCGTTTATGACAGTTGTTTAAAGTTTCCCTCTGGGGTTTTTAAATAACTCAGCTTTACCAAACTGCTGTGTCATATCAGTGTCTTCAACCTGAAGCTATCAATTAATCCTATCTCATTGCTCAATACCAGGTTTAGTATAGCCTGTTTTCTGGTTGGTTCCAGAATGTGTTGTTCTAAGAAGCTATTCTGAAAACATTCTCTGGACTCCTCATCTATGCTCCTTTTGCCCATCTGACATTTCCAGTCTAGGCGTAGCTTAAAATCCCCCATGATTATTGCTGTACCTTGCTGACAAGCTCCCATTATCTCTTCTTTTATACTCTGTCCTACTATGTAGTTACAATTAGAGGGCCTACACACCACTCCCACAAGTGACTTCCTGCCTTTATCATTCCTCCTCAGTCCAAACCGCTTCTACATCCTGGTTTCCTAAACTTAGGTCATACCTCTCTAATGTGCTAATACCATCATTAATTAACAGAGCCACCCCTTTGCCTTTTCCTAATTTCCTGTCCTTCTTAAATGTCATATACCCTTCAATATTAAGGCCCCAATCTATGTCATCCTGTACCTATGTCTCTGTCATAGCTATCAGATCGTACTTATTTATTTCTATTTGCTCTATCAGTTCATCTGTTTTGTTTTGAATGCTACATGTCTCTAGATACAGAGCCTTTAGTTTTGTCCTTCTATTATTTTTGTAGCATGTAACCTTACCTGCTGATATACTCTTAGATTTGTACTCTCTGTCCCTTCCTGTCACAGTCTCTTTATCATTTCCCATAATAGTACCTGTCTCTCTTCTATTGTCTCCACTTTTTTTTTTACTACATCTTCCTAAATTTGATCCCTTGCCTCCACTATTCAGTTTAAAACCTTCTCTAATTCCCTAATTATGTGGCTCAAGTGGACACTAGCCCTAGCATGGTTCAGATGTAGACCGTCTCAATGGTACAGATCCCACTTTCCCCAATGCTGGTGCCAGTATCCCGTGAACCAGGACCCATTTCTCCTGTGTCAGTCTTTGAGTCACACATTCATTTCTCTAATCTTATTTGTCCTATGTCAATTTGCACATGGCTCAGGTAATAATCCAGGAATTATTACCTTTGAGATTCTGCTTCTCAATTTGGTGACTAGTTTCTCATTCTGCCTATGTTGTTGGTACCTACATGGACCATGACCACTGGATCCTTCACCTCTCACTGCAAGTTCCTCTCCAACCCTGAGCAACTGTCCTGAACCCTGGAAGCAGGCAGGCAATATAGCCGTCAGGGCTCTTGCTTTTTGCTGCAGAGAACAATGTCAATCCCCATCACTATACTGTCCCTTACTACCACTACATTCCTTTGTGCACCCCCCACTTGAATGGCTTCCGGTGCTACAGTGCCATGGTTAGTCAGCTCATCCACACTGCAGCCCCCACTTTCATCTAAACAAGCTGAAGGAAACTCAAACCTGTTGGACAATTGCAGAGGCTGACACTCCTGGACACCTGCCCTCTGGGTTCTCTTACCTCCCTTAGCCACAGTCACACACTCCTCTCCCTGGCCACCTTCCACATCAGAAGATCCTGTCCTTATGGATGTGACTACCTCCTGATGCAAAGCATCCAGATAACGTGTTGCAATGTCTGCAGCCCAGCCTCCAGCTCAATGACTCCGAGCTGAAGCTCTTCAAGCCACAGGCAGTTACTGCATGTGCTTGCCCGGGGTAATGCTGCTATCCAGGACCTCCCACATGCTGCAGGCATGACACATCACCTGTTCTGCCATACATGTGCTTTAATTAACATACTTAATTATTTTACACAATTATTTATATTATTTTATATATTTATTAATCTTATCACAAATTCCTGTACTATTTAAAACCTTAGGAATAGAATAGATCTTGACCACTTGCCAGGTATTCACCAAACAGCTAGTTTCTTCCCCATAGCAGGGCAAGAATCACTACCTATGTGGTGAAAGAGTTAGAAAGAGCAAAAGAGCACCTCCCTACCCTCCACACTGAACTTCCTCAGCTCACCAAACTCCCACACTCTGTTGAGATCACACATGCAGTGCTGGCACTGAGAATGTCTCAATTTATATATCCTAAACTAAGGGACTAACTGAGTCTTTGGGTCCTCTTTTCACCCGCTCTTCTGGTGGTTACTTTCTCTGGATTCTCTCGCTCTTCCAGGTGGTGGTTACTGTTTCCGGGTCCTCTCGCTCTTCTAGGTGACGGTTACTGTCTCCAGTTCCTCTTTTCACTTGCCACTCTAGGTGGTGATTACTCTCTCCGAGTCCTCTTTTCACCCGCTTTTTTCTGTGGTGGAAGGTCCTCTCACACCTTCACAGTCATCCCTCCCCCCTGAGTTTCTTAACCCCTTTGCTCCAGTTTCTCTTCTTCTCCCAGTTTCTCCCGTTTCCAATTTTCCCCCTCAGTTTCACTCATTCTTTACCTCGCAGTTCTTTCCCCTCTTCCCTCCCAGTAGTTACCCTCAGTTCCCCCCAACTTCCCTCCTAAGTTTTTCTCCCTTCCTCCCCCACATTTCTTTCAGTTTTGCCTCCTCTCACCTCCATTTTCCCATCTTTGGCTAATTTCTCCTCCCTAATTTCTTCCCCTTAAGTTTCACCCTCTTCCCACCTGCAATTTCTTCCACTCTTGGCCCCCATTACTCTCCACCTCCCCAGTTTCTCCCCCTTCCCCATAGTTCCTCCCACTTTTTCTATCTCTTTCCCTCTGTTTCCACTCAACTTCTCCTCTCTTCACCCATTTCTACCTTCAATTTCTCACCCTCTTCCACCAGGTTCCCCACTTTTCCTCCTTCCCCACCCCAGGTTTCTCTCCCCTCTTCCCGACAGTTTCTCCCCTCTACCTCCCCGTTTATCTCCCTTTTCCTCCCTGCATCAGTTTCTCCCCCTCTCCCCAACAATCATACAACATCCAATTATCAAGCCTCCAGTAATGTCGTCAATCAGATTGGGGAATTCAGGGTCTCACAGTGTTACAGCACTGGAGGACATTACAGATTCTGTTTTCTAGTTCCAGCCTCACTGATGAGTGAATTAATCAGGGAAGCTATCAAAACTCCTTACATTGTGAACACCTCAATCAGTTCTCCTCAGCCTTTTGGCACTAATAAAATCTGTTCAGTCCAGTTTACATATGAACATATCAGACAGGAAAAGACCAGCTGCTCCATCCACATTGTCCCACATGGCAATGATAACTTCCTCTGACAATTCAGGCATTCTGTATCTACCTGGAGCCCTGTAAGCTCCAAGTGGAGAAGTTTCACTCATCTCTACACTAAAATAATTGATTTATTGTGCAGACCAATTCAAACAGCTAACCCTTACCCCCAGGACATATCAAGGGCAACTCCAAAGTGCAATTACTAGCAATTGAATAATCAAACGTTTCCCATTTGCTCTTTCCCAGAACAAAGTACATCACTGTCATGGAATAACAGCACATCACCATGGACTCAGCCCTGAACACGTTTGATGTAATGTGGTTGCAAGTACCAGGGTTTAAAAAAAAAATAGGATAGAGCACAAATGTTTGCAATTGAACGTGGGAAGCTTGTCATTAAACTCCAAGAGTCCCTAAATCTGTTGTCAATTGCTTTATTAATACAATCAAAGCCAAACCATTTATAGAAAAGAAATCTGTACTGCTGTGAGGTGATTACTTTAAACATGCCACTACATAGACATTATTATGGAAGCAATGATATAAAGGGAGAACATGAAAAGAGTTCAGTCACAAAACAGCTCCCACTGTGGAAAATGAGGTGCTGCCACATCCGCTTCATTTCCCAGCTGCATAGGAATGTCGATGTTGATTAATGTACCCCAAGCTAATAATGCCAGCGAATAGCAATGCGAAGAAGATTATGAAGACCAGGATACTCAGCGTTGTGGTTGCAATGTTGAGTGCTCGGGCTGTAGACGCATATTGCCGAGCTCCTTCTGCATCTCCCACAACTTTCCGATCTCTAGACTAAAGGAAAACAACTGTGAATGCATAGAACCAGACTTGAAAATCTCAATGCTAGCTGGACAATATAATTCAGTGCTTGAAGTCTAACTCTGAAAAGGGCAGTGCAAGGTGCTTGTAGTAAAAGGGCATTTACACTGTTTGAGTTACTGTGTTCTCCAGTTTAGTTTGTGTTGTTAAAAAAACTTCAATGTTGCACATAATAATTTCCAGTAACAAATGCCAGTGGATTTTGTCACACAGTAATATTGCTTAATGCACTAAAAAAGAATTGCTCATGATTTACATCCAAAGACAAAACGGTACAAAATAACTGGTTCTTCAAAATAACCCATATTACAGTGATGTTAAAGTGAAAGGTTGGTTTATTTACTCATCCTTAAAACTGTTGATTTCTACAAAATCAGTCTGGAAGTGTTCGGGAGAAATGCTGCTCTGTTGTTATCACTAAAATGTGAGAGGTTGTCCGCCCTGAGAGCAGATCAGGTGGACTGGACTTTACCAGTGGATCATGTCATGTCATATAGCTCAACCTAAAATGAATGGCTGTGTAAGTCTCAGCTTAGTACACTGGAAGCTCTCACAGCTGTTGTAAGGACAGAGGTTCAAGCTTCACTCCAGGACAAGAACCCAATTTTATCCACACTGAAAACAGAGATTTCAGTCGAAATATTCTGTGCCAACTTTCAGACACCGCACAAGAATTCTCACACCCTTCTGCACCTCATTCTATCAGCATATCATTCCTCCTAAATGTGCTTATCTTGTTTCCTCAATGACTTCTTATGGTAGAGTTTAATTTTCTCGATAAAGACATTTTAACTGACTTCCCTACTTTCTTATATTTCAAGTGACTGTATTTAATTGGCTGTAAAGCGTACGGAGACATCTAGTGGTCATGAGAAGCGTGACAGAATGCCAATCTCTCTTTCTTCCATTAGATTTATTAGGAGCCAGTTCATCTTTACGTTCCCTCGTTTTGGTCTCTCCCAAAAGTGGAAACATCTTTTCCATGTCTAACCCATCAAACCCTTTCATATTTTTAACTGCTATCAGTTTGTAGATTACACGTACTCAATCTGTAACACTTTGTTGCTTACAGATGTAAACAGATGTACAGATCTGGGTCAATGAAGGGAAGCCAGATTGGATTGTTAAAGACAAATCCTGTCGAATTTGATTGGGTTATTTGATGAAGTAACAGAGAAGGTTGATCAAGGATATTGTCAGGGATTTCAGTTATGAGGAGAGTTTGGAAAAGTTAGGACTGTTCTCCTTGGAGCAGAGACATTTAAGAAGTGACTGAATAAAGGTTTTCAAGATGGTGAAAGTTTTGACAAACTCGATAGAGAAAAAAACAATTCCCTCTGGTGAGTTGGTCAATAACCAGAGGTCAGTGATTTAAAATCATTAAGGCCAAACATTGAGGGGAGATGAGAAAAAATATTTTCACTCAATTGTTGCAATCTGGAACATTCGATCTGAAAAGCGGCTGGAAGCTGATTCCATGAATAATTTGGGTCAGGAACTTGAGAATGAGGAAATTACAGAGTTAGCGACAGTAAAGCAGAAGTGGGGGTCTTAGCATAACTGCTCTTTCAAAGAGCCAGCACAGGCTCGACGGGCCAAATGGTCTCTTTCTGTGCTTTAAGTTTCTATGATACTCAGTCTGTAACACTTCGTAGATTACGCGTTCAGCCTGCAACAGTTTACTAAGAAACAGACACAAATTATTGACAAGACGCAGAGCTTTCCCAGCGAGATTTTCCAATCATTAAACACAGAACATTAGACCCGGGACATCAGATCTCTGTGCATTTTAACAAACGCGGCAGGATATTCTGGCAGGTTCGCATTTTGCACAATCGCTGAAAAGTATCTGTCCCCCTCCCCGAGCTCAGTCCCCGTGCCCAGCCCTTGAATCCCTCCCCGGGTCTTTGTCCCGAGTCCCGCACTCACTTTGACCGAGAAGACCAGCGCCACGAATCCGAGACAGCAGAAATTCAGGTAGAAGAAGTTGAAAATGGACCAGAGCAGGTGGTCCCGGAACGGCAGCACATTCGGGGCCATGGTAACGACGGTGGTCTGGACCTGCTGCTGTCCCTGGTACGGGTAACTACGGGGATTCATCGCCACTTGCTCGGCTCTGGACTCCATCTTCGTCCTGGTGTCAGTGAGAGCGAACTGACTTGTGAACTGTTCTGGGGACTCCGCAACTTATAGAGCGGGGCGGAGCGAGAGACTGGAACCACCTCCAACTGAAAGAGTCTGTAATTCCCCCCCTAGAAGCTGGTAATATTCCCAGAGGAAGGCTACACCCAGAGGCAGGTTAGATGCTCAGTGTGTAATATGCCCAGTGACAAAGGTCAAGGCTGAAGCCTTTGCAAGTTCAACAATCTTCAGGCAAAAAGGTCGAACAGATGATCCAGTAGGACCTCCTCTTGAAGCCTCCAACAACCCCAACTTGTCTTCAGCCAATTTGGTTCACTCAGGAGAGTATCAAGTGGCTGAACGCACTTGATGCAGCGATAACTACGGGCCCTGACAACATAGAATGATAGAATGGTTATCGCGCAGGAAGAGACCATTTGGCCCATCATGGCCGCCTAGCAAATTCAAAACCTGGAGCTCGGGTTGCTCCATCTGACCACACTTTTTGCAATTTTTGGTTGTCCTGGACACCGGAAATTTCCTGTGCCTTTCTTTCTTTATTAGACTATTAACTGATATAACAGAAATGAACTTAAGACTAAATAAATTAGAACTCACTAATCAGCTACTTCCTTTCAGCTATTGTCACTGTTTTATAGGGAGTTAACTTAAATGTGTTTACATAACTCAATATCTATTTTCGTCACATGTTAATTTACAGGAAATTTCAGTTCCCTTTAGTGTTCCATTGTTATTTAGTTTAAATTTTATTCTCCTAGATCTGATTAATTAAACATTGCAATATTGTGATAAATTGTCAAATTGACTATTGTTTTTATAATAATTAATTGATCTAGTCTTACCTCAGAGTTGATTTATTTATTGTTGTGATCTCAGTCGAGACCAGTAACTTTTTAAACAAAGAAGAAATCCAAAAGCCCAGTTATTTGCTGACAGAATGAAGTCACAAGATTCCACAGTTTAAAACAGGAACTTTTGCTATACAGGAGTCAAACAATGTAAACAGTAAATACAATCTTAGGCAACCTTCTATAGTCTCAACCCAAGAGTTAAACTAAGTTAAACATGGACTAACAGGCAAATTGCAGTCCATTATAAACTATAAATTACATATTAAATGGCAGATACAACTGTGATAGATCTTATGAATTGACTCTGCAGGCAACTCAGTGTATACGTGATCTCAGGCACAAAATCCTTCAGAACTTTGTCCTCCTCACAAAGAATTTCAGCTCCTCACCTTCTAGGGTTTAGCCTGATCCCCAGCCAACAGTGGTGCAGAACAAGTTTCATGGGCACTGTCTTCACCAAAAATAACACATATCTGCAAAACCTCTTCAATGTAGACTGGATGGCATAAATCCACTAATGTTATCTTTAAGTAACTGAAACAGCTGCAACAACTGTACCTTTGCTTATTCACAGCTTCTGGTTCCAGCCTCTGTCATCTTCAGCCTGCCTGTACTGCACCACTGGAATTATCATCATCTACTGAACTCAGAAGGCTCTGTCTCCTTTTATGTGTTTCAACCAGTTTCAGTCTCCTCCAGAAGTTTAGGTTTCCATTCTCCATTTCAGTCTTAGTTTCATTAAAAACTGGGAAGGTCAATGGCGTTTATCAGTTTCCCTTTGTTTTGGTCTCTCTTTTCAGTTGGGGGCTGAAAGAAAGCCTTTTCGAATGGCAGAAGGAAACATAGGATCATATGAGTTAATACCTGGCAGCACAATGAACTAAAGATCCATTTATGACAATGGTGAAAATCCAACAGCAAAGCAGAAACCTTCTTTATTTTGCTCTAGATTTTGATTTGAGCCAGTTGCATTTGTTAGTAGCTTCATCAAGAAGGATGTCGAAGTGAACAAGCGATTTAGATGAAGATAATTCAAATTACAACGGAGCAGGAATTGGTAAAAGTAGAATCTTATCCCAACTCAATGAACAAATCTAGCAAAAATTCTTCATGATTTCAAAAAATACAAGCTTTGCAACCATAGCTTCACTCACACTTTTATTCATGCAGAACTTTTCCAAAATACCAGTGGATTATGGTCAGTGTGAATGAATGTCTCTTCCTGATTATTCAAAACATATACTTAAAATTGTTGAAGAGCCATCTATTATGACTGATGCAGTTGATAAAGCGGAGTTTAAAAATCCCAGAGGGAAACTTTAAATAACTGTCATAACCTATAATTTTAAGTGTGATGTTTGAGATGCGACCCTAAATTCAGGAATCAGACCACCAGTTCTTGAGGTTTTACATTAAACTAAGTGAAACATTTTATTAATTTACACAGGTTAAAGTTATATCTACACATGGTTACAAGTTACTACTATCATAACTTTGAATAAATTCCCAAACTAATCCCCATTAAGGCAACAGCAACCCATAGACTTAACCAGATACCAGGCAAAGCATTTTCACTTTACAAATTTAAAATGAGGTTCCTTTCACATTGGTTGCTGTGGAGCCAGTTGGAGTCTTACAGCTGCCTTTTCAATCTTGCATTACCTCTACTCTGCACACCCAAAACGGTTGTCTTGTATTACCTACCACTCCCATTTAATGTTAATTCTCATTGTATCAACAACCTCTGAACTAAACCTCTCTAACAATAAAACTCTACCAACTATATTAGTAATACAAACATATGGCTTGGTATCTGCTAGATAGGCATTAATTTTCACCCCACTTTTTGAATGGTCTATTAAAAAAATGCAAATGCACACTATCTCCCTTACATATCAAAACTAGTACCATCAAAGCACCCAGTCTAGCTGGCTTTAATCCAATTAAGACATATCCACAGACTAAACCTCTATTTTAAGAGAAAAACATTTTATAAAATATATATATTAATAGCTTCATGACACCATAACAAGACAGGATCAACCCTGGTTCAATGAAGAGTGCAGGAGGGCATTTCAGGAGCAGCACCAGGCATACCTAAAAACGAGGTGCCAGCCCAGTGAAGCTATAATACAGGGCTGCTTGTGTGCCAAACAGCATAAGCAGCAAGTGATAGACAGAGCTAAGCGATCCCTTAACCAACGGATCAGACCTAAGCTCTGCAGTCCTGCCACATTCAGTCGTGAATGGTGGTGGACAATTAAACAACTCACTGAAGGAAGAAGCTCCATAAATATCCCCATCCAAAAGAAGCAATGGCAAATGAAAGTTTAATAATATTTACATAAACATTTCTGGTCTTCAACCTCAGATCATTATACATAAAATAAACATAAATGAACATAAAATCACCCGTAACCTGTCCTTCTTGTACTCATGGTGCCTTTAACTTACATTTGTGAGTGCTACATCTAGGTGCTCCCTCCTTGATGGCACTGGCATTGCAGACAGCCTGCTGACTCTGCTGTCTTGTTGGCCTCGATGACCTTGGCGGTCATCCTCTGGCCAGTGGAGACTGTGCTGGCCCCGCCTGGGAGGGAGCAGCCAATGCCATGGCTGAGATCTCCCCAGTTGCCGCAGCCTGGTCACCAGCAGAGGGATGGAGGAGACCTGAGGGGAGCCCACAGAGGTGACAGGCAGCTTGTGCACCAATGTGAGGTCGCTCTGGACCTCCCTACTCACCATTGATGGATGGGCACCTAGCCGGGATACTGGGTACCTCATCCATCTCCCACGTGGGCACTGACCACCTGAGGTCAGTGCCTGTGTGAAGGCTTGCAGGTCTGAGCGCAACCCCAGGAACCCCTGATTCTGTCCCTGGAGCTGCCTCTCAATGAAAGTCGCCAGTCTCTCTCAATGGAGGAGGCAGTGCGCTCGGCCATGAGGGTCAACGCAGTGCTGATGCTCCACATGGGCTCCTCCATCACAGAGACCATGGCACACATACCCTCATGGATCTCCGCCAGATCCTCCTACACATCTTGCTGGCCATCCAGCATCTGCCGCCTAATGGACAACTCCAGAGGCTCATCATCAGCCTTTGACGAGCATCGCCCTGGTCCCCAGCAGCCCTCCAACTGCCGGCGCCCTGGGTGCTCTCTGCCTCCGCCTGCACCTCAAGTGAGTGTGAAGTGCCCTCACCAATGTGCACAGAGATAATAGCCACTGATATAATGTCCGCTGAGGTGCTCGTATCTGCGCTGGTGCCTGCTTCAGAGAGCAGGTGTGACGCAGGTGCAACAGAAGCTCGGTGGTCCTCCAGGGCCAGGGGTGGTCAGAGCGCATGCCTGCTGGTGAACCATGACAGTGAAGGAATGGTGATATATATCCAAGTCAAGATGGTGAGTGGCTTGGAGGGGAGCTTGCAGTTTGTGGTGCTCCCATGTATTTTCTGCCCTTGTGCTTCTAGATGGTAGTGGTCGTAGGTTTGGAAGGTGCTGTCTAAGGATCCTTTGTGAGTTCTTGCAGTGCATCTTGTAGATGGTACACACTGCTGTCACTGTATGTTGGTGGTGGAGGGAGTGAATGTTTGTGGATGTGGTGCCAATCAAGCGGGCTGCTTTATCCTGGATGGTGTCAAGCATCTTGAGTGGTACTGGAGCTGTACCCGCACTCCTGACTTGTGCCTTGTAGATGGCGGACAAGCTTTCTGGAGCCAGGAGGTAAGTTACTCGCTACAGAATTCCAAGCCTATAAACTGCTCTTGTAACCATGGTATTTATATGGCTGGTCCTGTTCAGTTTCCGGTCAATGGTATCCCCCAGGATGTTGATACTGCGGGATTCAGTGATGGTAACGCCATTGAATGTCAAGGCAAGGTGGTTGGATTCTCTGTTGTTGGAGATGATCATTGCCTGACATTTGTGTGGCACAAATGTTACTTGCCATTGGTCAACCCAAGCCGATATTGTCCAGGTCTTGCTGCATATGGACACAGACTGCTTCAGTATCTGAGGAGTCATGAATAATAATGAACATTGTGCAATCATCATTGAACATCCCCCTTCTGATGCAATGATGGTAGGAAGGTCATTGATGAAGCAGTTGAAGATGGTTGGGCCGAGAACACAAATCTGAGGAACTCCTGCACTGATATCTTGGAGTTGAGATGACTGACCTCCAACAACCACAACCACCTTCTTTTGTGCTAGGTATGACACCTGAGTTTTTCCCGGATTCCCATTGACTCTAGTTTTGCTATGGCTCCTTTATGCCACACTTGGTCAAATGTTGCCTTGATGTCAAGAGCAGTCACTCTCACCTCATCTCTGGAGTTCAACTCTTTTCTGTCCATGTTTGGACCAAGGCTGTAATGATATCAGGAACTGAGTGGCCCTGATGGAACCAACACTCAGTGTCAGTAAGAAGGTTATTGCTGAGTTCATGCTGCTCGATAGAACTGTCAATAACCTCTTCCATCACTTGCTGCTGATTAAGAGTAGCCTGAGACAGAAATTGGTTGGGTTGGATTTGTCCTGTTTTTTCTGGACAGGCATACCTGGACAATTTTCCATATTGCCATGTAAATGCCAGAATTGTAGCTGTACCTGAACAGTTTGGTTAGGGGTGCAGCTAGTTCTGGAGCTCAAGTCTTCAATACTATTGCCGGAATGTTGTCAGGGCCCAGTGCCTTCAACTGCAGGATTCCGAGACTCTGACCTGCTCTTGTAGACACGGCTACATGGCTAGTCCAGTTCAGTTTCTGGTCAATAGTAATCCCCAGGATGTTGATAGTGGGGGATTTGGCAATGGTAATGCCATTGAATGTCAAGGGGTGATGGTTAAGTCCTCTCTTGTTGCCTGGCACTTGTGTTGCATGAATGTTACTTGCCACATGTCAGCCCAAGCCTGGATATTGTCTAAGTCTTGCTGCATATGGACATGGGCTGCTTCAGTATCTGAGGAGACACGAGTGGTGCTGAACATTGTGCAATCATCAGTGAACGTCCCCACTTCTGACTTTATGATGGAGGGAAGGTCATTGATGAAGCAGCTGAAGATGATTGGGCCAAGGACATTACCCTGAGGATGTCCTGTAACTGAGATGATTGACCTCCAACAATCACAATCATCTTCCTTTGTGCTAGGTATCAACCTAACCAGCGGAGAGTTTCCCCCTGATTCCCATTAACTCCAGTTTTGCTTGCGCAATTGATGCCACACAGTAAAATGCTACCTTGATGCCAAGGGCAGTCACTCTCACCTCACCTCAGGAGTTCAGTCTTTTTATCCATGTTTGAAGAAAGCCTGTAATGAGGTCATGAGCTGAGTGGCCCTGACAGAACCCAAACTGAGCATTTTGTGAGCAGTTTATTGCTAAACAATGCCACTTGATATCACTGTTGATGACCCCTTCCATCCCTTTACTGATGATCGAGAGGATACTGACGAGGCAGTAATTGGCCGGGTTGTGTTTGTCCTGCTTTTTGTGTATAGGACCTACATGGGCAATTTTCCAAATTGCTGGTTAGATGCCAGTGTTGTAGCTGTACCGGAACAGCTTGGCTAGGAGCACGGAAAGTTCTGGAGCACAAGTCTTCAGTTGTATTGCCGGAATATTGTCAGGGCCCAGAGCCTTTTCAGAGCAGATTCAATTGAGCCTTCAGCCATTTCTTGATATCACGTGTGAACCTGGAGAAGCTACAACACAGGGCTACTTGTGTGTCAAACAATGGAAGCAGGATGTGATAGACAGAGCTACGCGGTCCCATAGCCAATGGATCAAATCTGAGCTCTGCAGTCCTGCCTTATGCAGTTGTGAATAGTGGTGGGCAATTAAGCAGCTAACCAGAGGAGCAGCCTCCACAAATATCCCCATCCTCAATGATAAGCTGGCCCAACACATCACAGCAAAAGACAAGGCTTAACATTTGCAACCATCTTCAGCCAGAAGTGCTGAGTGGATGATCCATCTTGGCCTCTGCATGAGGTCCCCAACATCACAGTTCCCAATCTTTAGCCAATTCAATTCACTCCGCGTGATATCAAGAAATGGCTGGTTTGGCATCAAGTGGAGTATTGTGTTCAGTTCTGGGCGCCACATTTTAGGAAGACATTGGAGAGGGTGCAGAGAAGATTCACAAGAATGGTACTAGGAATGGTGAACTTCCAATATGTAGATAGATTGGAGAATTTGGTTCTGTTCTCCTTTGAGGAGAGAATGGTGAAAGGAGATTTGCTGGAGGTATTCAAAATCATGAGGTTGGGACAAAGTAGATAGAGAGAAACTGTTCTCATTGGTGGAAGGATAGAGAACCAGAGGACACAGATTTAAGGTAATTGCTAAAAGAAGCAATGGCAAATGAAGAGAAACTTTTTCGCACAGTGATTGTTTAAGAACTGGAATGCACTAGCTGAGAGTGTGGTGGAGGCAGATTCAAGTGAGGCATTAAAAAAGGAATTGGATTATTATCTGGAAAGAAAAAATGTGCAGGACTACAGGCGAAAGCTAGGAGTGAGGTACTGTGTGAATTGTTCCTTCAGAGGGCCAGCACAGACATGATGGCCTCAATGGCCTCCTTCTGTGCTGCAACCATTCTATGATTCTATGAATTTAAACTTTATCCACTTATATCTGATTAATTAATTGAACCCTGTAACTGAACGCTCCTTCTGTGCTGCCCCACTCCGATCCCCAGGCCTTTCCTTCTGTGCTTCACCACTCCGATCCCCAGGCCTTTCCTTCTGTGCTGCTCCACTCCAATCCCCAGGCCTTTCCTTCTGTGCTGCTCCACTCCAATCCCTAGGCCTTTCATTCTGTGCTGCTCCACTCCAATCCCCAGGCCTTTCCTTCTGTGCTGCTCCACTCCAATCGCCAGGCCTTTCCTTCTGTGCTGCTCCACTCCAATCCCCAGTCCTTTCCTTCTGTGCTGCTCCACTCCAATCCCCAGGCCTTTCCTTCTGTGCTGCTCCACTCCGATCCCCAGGTTTTTCCTTCTGTGCTGCACCACTCCGATCCCCAGGCCTCTCCTTCTGTTCTGCTCTACTCTGAACCCTGGGCCTCCTTTTGTCTGGCAAGTACCCCGGCTGTAGTAATGAAGACTTATTCTCCAGAGTTAACTGCATCCCTAGCCCAACTATGCTGTAACACTATCCAACAACATGGAAAATTACCCAGATAGTTCTGTCCAAGAAAAACAGGACAAATTAAATTTGGCCAATTAATGATCCACTAGTGTACTCTCGATCATCAGCAAAATAATGGTAGGTTTCTGCCAACAATGCTATCAAGAGGCTCTTACTCAACAATAATCTGCTCAGTTTGGGTTCTGTCAGAACAATTCAACTCCTGGCCTCACTACAACCTTGGCCTAAATGTGGACCGAAGAACTAAATTCCAGAGGTGAGGTGAGAGTGACTGTCCTTGACATTAAGGCAACATTTAACTGAGTGTGGTATCTAGGAGCCCAGCAAACTTGAAGTCAATGTGGGGGGGGGGAAGGGAGGGGGCAATTGTCACTAGTTGGAGTCATACCTAGCAAAAAGGAAGATGGTTGTATTTGTTCATGTCTCCAGGATTTTGCTACAGGAATTCTTTACAGTATTGTCCTAGGCCCAACTATCTTCAGCTGATTCACCAATGACCATCCCTCTATCATAATGTCAGAAGTTGGGCTGATGATTGCACAGTGTCCACGATCATTCAAGGCTCCTCAGATACTGAAACAGTCTGTGTCCATATGCAGCAAGATCTGGACAACATCCAGGCTTGAACTGATAAGTGAAAAGCAATTGAAACATAAAGGGTTAATAGTTATTATACTAATAGCTAATAGACATCATTAGTGATGTCAGAACACATGTGACTAGAGCTCAGAGAGAGATGGTTCTGGAAAGAGCCTTGTGCTTATCTATCCTTGTACATATTTTTTTATATATTCCATAAATGTTTGAAAGTTCCTGGAGTTTTGTTTCCAGCAATTTATGTTAACCACAGCCCGGGACTATTCATGACGGTCCTTCAGTAACATGAGTATGACTGCACCAGGTGGAGAGTTTTTTCCCTGATTCAAATTGACTTTAATTTGTTAGGGCTCCTTAATGTGCACTAAGTCAAATGTTTCCTTCATGTCAAGGGCAGTCACTCTCATCTCACCTCTTGAGTTCATCTCTTTTGTCCATTTGGACCAAGGCTGTAATTAAATCAGGAGCCTTGTGGAACCCAAACTGAGCATCAGTGAGCAGGTTATTGCTGTGTAAGCTTCAATTGATAGCACTGTTTACAACACCTTTCACCACTTTGCTGATGATTGAGAGTATACTGATGGGCCAGTAATTGGCCAGGTTGCATTTGCCCCACTTTTTGTGAACATACCTGAGCAATTGTCCACATTGTCAGGTAGATGCCAGTGAAGTAGCTGTACTGGAACAGCTAGGCTATGGGTGTGGCTCATTCTAGAGCACAAGTCTTCAGTACTATTGCTGGTATGTTTTCAGGGCCCATAGCTTTTGCTATATCAAGTGCTTTCAGCCATTTCATGATATCACATGGAGTGAATCGAACTGGCTAAAGACTGGCATCTGTGATGCTGAGGACCTGAGGAGGAGACTGAGATAGTAGGGCTACAAAAGCAGAGTAGAGGCTGGAAATCCTGTGGCGTATAACTCACCTTCTGATTCCCCAAAGCCTGTCCACCATCGACAAGGCACAATTAGAAGTGTGATGGAATACTTTCCACTTGCCTAGATGAGTGCAGTTCCAACAACACTTGACACCATCCAGGACAAAGCAGTCCGCTTGTTTGGCACCACACCCACAAACATTCACTCTCTCCACCACTGACGTACAGTGGCAGCAGTGTATACCATCTACAAGATGCACTGTAGGAACTCACCATGGCTCCTTAGACAACACCTTCCAAACCCATGACTACTACCATCTAGGAGGACAAGGGCAGCAGACAGATGGGAACACCACCACCTGGGAGTTCCCCTCTAAGTCTCTCACCATCCTGACTTGGAAATATATCGTCGTTCCTTCATTGTCATTGGGTCAAAATCCTGGAGCTCCCTTCCTAACACCACTGTGGGTGTACCTACAATACTTGGACTGCAGTGGTTCAAGAAGGCAGCTCACCACCACCTTCTCAAGGGCAACTAGGAATAGATAATAAATGCTGGTCCAGCCAGAGAACCCCACATCCTGTGAATGAATAAAAAAAACCATGGACTGCAGCGATTCAAGAAGCTCACTGCCACCTTCTCAAGGGCAATTACGGATGGGCAATAAATGCTTGCCTGGCCAGCAACACCCACAGCCCATGCTTGAATTAAAAAACAAAGTCAGGGCTTTTTGATGATGAGGGAGATAGGCAATATGATTAAACAAAAAAGGTGGATGTATGATACATGTCAGGTAAATATTTGACCTGACAACCAGGTCAATAACATTAATTTGAGAGGGGAATTGAAGAGGAAAATGAGACTGATAAAGAGAGAATTTGAGAACAAAATGTTAGTTAACATAAAAGGAAACCCAACATTATTCTACCAGCATATAAATAGGAAACAGACAGGGTGGGGTGGGGTGGGATCTGTTAGGGACAATGAGGGTGATGTATACTTAGAGGTGCAGGGAATATCTAAAACACTTAATGAGCCTTTTGTATTGGTGTTTACTAAGTATGAAGGTGCTGACAAAATATTGCTAGAAGTGGAAATGTTTGGGGTAAAGGGTGGGGTGGAAGTTGATGGGTGGAAAGTAGTGGAAAGGTCGGCCATGTTTAGAGTGGACAGTCACCTGGTTTGAATAGCTTGTATCCCAGCTTATTAAAGAAATTGGGAGTGGCAATAGCGTAAAAGCTTGCCATAATTTTCCAATCTTTTTTAGAAAGGGGAGGGCTGCCAGAGGATTGTAGAGTGGAAAATGTGACGCCCTTATTTAAGAATGGGTGTAAAGACATTCCTAGTAACTATAGGCTGGTCAGTTCATCATTACTGGTAGGTAAAGTTGAAGAAATAATAATCAGGGGGAAAAAAATCAAAGGCACTTGGAGAGGTTTAACTTAATTAAGGAGAGACAACACGAATTTGCAAAAGGCAACTCAGGTTTGACTATTGTAATTGAATAGTTTGATGAAGACAAACAGATGATTGATGAAGTGAAAACAATGGATGCAGTGTATATGAATTTTAAGAAGGCGTTTGACAAAGTATCACATAAAACGCTGGTTAACAAAAGTGAGGTTCATGGAAATGGGAAGGTCAGTGTTAGCTTTGATTAAAAAATAATGGACATAAGGACAGAAAATAGTGAAGTCGTGATAAATGGCTATTTTTCAGACTGGAGGATGGTAGACACTAGTGTTCTCCAAGAGTCAGTATTAGGACCACTACTTTTTTTGATACATTTAAATGACATCAATATTGAAATACGGCATAAAATTTCAAAATTTGCAAATGTTACCAACCTTGTGGGTGTGGCAAACAGTGAGGGTGATACCATTCAACTGCAACATGGCATAGATAGGCTAGCAGAATGGGCAGACAATTGGCAAATGGAATTTAATACAGAGAAGTGTGAAGTGCTGCATTTGACAGAAGAAATAGAGATAGGCAATATAAGTCATCAATGAATGTTTTGTTTTGGATTTCCAGCATCCGCAGTTTTTTTGTTTTTAAGCTCAATGACACTGTTCTAAGAGTGTGTGGATTGTGAGGTACCTGGGAATTCCTGTGCATAGAATTTTAAAGGCAACAGAACATATTGAGGAAGTAGAAACTGTATGGCACCTTGTGCTTCATAAATAGAGCCATTTGGTACAAAAGCAGGGGAATAAAGCTGAACCTTTATAAAACTCTGGTTAGGCCACAGCTAACATACTGCATCCAATTCTGATCACATTTTAGGGAGGTTGTGAGGTCCTGAGAGGATGTAGAGGAGATTTCCCAGGATATGCTGAAATATGGACATGCTGTCGAAGCATTTCATCTTGAACCCATCAGCACAGTCACAAGAATACCAAATTTCAAAGGGAATAACAATCTTTATTGCATGAGATAAAGGGCACTGATTGGTTGGCAAGTGGACTCTGATTGGTCAAAGTGTTGCCATGGAGAATGAATCAGGGAACCATTACGCCAAAACTTTTGTTTAAATTCAAAAAAACCAAGTTGACTCTGATTGGTCGAGGCATTGCCATGGGGAATGCACCAGGGAACAGTTGTACAAAGATGTAGGATTTTAGCTACAAAGTTAGTTCGGAGTATCTAGGGTACTCTCTTCAGAGCAAAAGAACTTAAGGGTAATTTGATTGAGGTGTATAAGATTATGAGGTTTGGAAAAGATAGACAAAGAAAATCCATTCCCATTAGCTGATGGTATAAGGATTATAGGACACCAATTTGAGGTTTTGGGCAAGAGATGAAGTGGAATGAAGGAAGGACTTTTTAATGCAGCAAGTAATTACTTGGATCTCACTTCCTATGAGGGTAGTAAAAGCAGAGTTGATCAATGATTTCAAAAGGAACTTGGATTGGCACTTGAGGCAATAAACCTGCAGGGCTACAGGCTCAACCAATGATTCAATAGAGAGCTGGCATGGACACACTGGACAGAATAGCCTCCTCTGCACTATTATGACTGATTCTATGATAGTTTTAGACTTCAAGAGGACATAGACAGGTGGTGAAAGAAGAGTAAAGTGATACATTTTGGGAGGAAGAATAAGGAGAGGCAATATAAAATACAGGATATAATTCTAAAGAAAGAGCAGGAAGAGAAATGTCTGGACATATTTATGCACAATCTATTGAAGATGGCAGGACAGGTGGAGAATGTTCTTAAAATGGCATATGGATCCTCTATTTTAAAAATAGAGGCATAGAGTATGCTGAGCCTTTATAAAACAATGATTCTGCCTCAACTGGAGTATTGTGTCCAAATCTGGGCACAATACTTTAGGAAGGATGTTGAAGCTTTAAAGTGGGTGCAAAAAAGATTTACAAAAATAATCCCATGGATGTGGGACTTCAGTTATGTGGATAGACTGGGGAAACTGGGGCTATTCTCCTTAGAGAAGAAAAGGCTGAGAGGAGGTTTGATGAAGGTGTCCAAAATCATGATGGGTCAAGACAAAGTAGATAGGGAGAAACTGTTCCTATTGGTGGAAAGAGAAGCCAGAGAGCCAAAAGTCACTGGGTGAAGATATTTTTTAAACAGCAAGTGATTAGGACCTGTGTTGTACTGCCTGAGGGGGTGCTGGAGACAGATTCAATTGTGGCCTTCAACAGGGAATTGGATGAGTACCAGTAGAGAAACAATTTGCAGTGTTATGGGCAAAAGATGAGGGAGCAGGACTGCTGAGTTGCTCTGGCAGAGAGTCCACATGAACAGAACAGACCAAATGGCTTCCTCCTTTGCTGTAACTATTCTATGAGTGGAATTTTACGGTCCCTCCCGCTGATTGGATGTTCTGGTCCTGCAGAAGTCAATGGACTTTTGAATGGCCCGCTGCATTTTACTGCTCCGCCCCTCCTACAACAGGGCCATAAAATACCGCACTATGGTTCTGTGAAATCGCCCCTTAATCTCTTCTCTGAGAATGTTCACCGATTCTCATGTGTCTCCATGTAAAGAAGTCCCTCATCTCTTCTGGTAAACCTCCTACCCTCCCCAAGACCTTGACATATTCCCTAAAGACATATTCCAGAATTGTTTGCAAATGTTCCAGTTGTGGTTGAACCTGTGTTTGATTCCAATTCCCCTGATTCGAATGGTTCCCAGAGCATTGCCCTGGGTCCCTGGAATACTAGTCCAGTGACGATACCATTATGCCACCACCTCCCCTTTTGAATGGTTAAAAGCAAAATATTGCGGATGCGGGGAATCTGAAACAAAAACAGAAAATGGTGGAAAAAGCTCAGCAGGTCTGACAGCATCTGTGGGGAAAGAAACAGGGTTAACGTTTCGAGTCTGTATGACCCTGCTGAGGTTTTCTGAGATTTGAATGGCTCACCGCATCCACTGCCGGGGACACGCTGCGGTGGGGCTGGAAAATCCCGGCCATTCCCAATCCTCCTGCTGCTATATTTCTGGACAATACTTCCTCAGGAGATGAACTTGCTTTGTTTCAAGTTATTTCCTTGTGGACGGGGAGATTGAAAGGTTGGTCAGCTGATCCCTGGGGGTTTGGGCAGCGGCTCCTTGAGTTCGAGTGTAGGAGGCTGGGAGGTGAATCAGAAGCAGAGAGCGAGATGGGCTATTATCACATTCTGCTTTCTGACCTTAATGCCACCATCAGCACCTCCTTTAGCCAGTACCACTACCATTAACACCCCTTTGCCTTTTTGTTCATAACATCTTTGTCAATCTCTCCTTTGTCTCCACCTATCACTGGCCTTCTATCCAGCTTCACCTGCTTCACTCCCCCCCCTTCAACAGTATATATTTCATCACATTTTTACTTCCCTTTAGCTCTGAAGAAAAGCCATTTGGACTCGAAATGTTAACTTTGTCTTTCCCTCTACAGATGCTGAGTTTTTCCAGCATTTTCTGATTTTGTTTCAGAAACAGGTGAGACCATGGTGACCAAGCAGCAGTCCCGTTTTTTAGGGGTTCGTCCGTAATGTAGTTGACTGTCCCGCGTCCTGTACTGTTTCCTCCTGGGGCGGCTTTGGTCCTGTATTTCTGTGATTTCCAAGGTGATCTGGGAAACTTTCTGGAGTGGAGTTTCATCTTGCACCCGGCCATGTTTCTTTGTTATTTGGGCAGCTGTCGACCGCAAGGTGGCTTTGGAGACCCAAGGCAGCCCAACTTGCTGCTTTAAATCCAACTTTAGTTTCTAATTCCGTGGATTCTGGCTAACACCCCCAGTCCTGCCCACCGTCAACGCTGCCACCACATGGCGGGTATGATTCTGCCCTTTGTATTCATAGTGAGTGAGTGAACAATTAAAGGCAACACAATGCTGACTGCAGACTGTGAGAGGGAGAGAGATCCAGACCACAGTACAGCAGAGGTGGAGTGGAACCACAGTACTAATACATTCATCAGTTGATATTATTTATTATTTCCTATGGATCAATTTCTGTAAAACTTAGGACCAAAATTAAAATTTTCACAGGAGCTCTTCCACTCTCAAGCGTAGAGGAGATCTTACCTCAATGACTAGTAATAATAATAAATGGCTGTTTAGACCATATCTTTGCTGAACTCTCACTGGTGGGTCATTGGAACAGCACTCACAGAAATTTGGCACCTTATTTTGTAATGTATTATGTGGTCAAGGTGAGGAATGTTAATACAGGAACCTATATGTGCACACACACAAACACACATCTCAAGCATCTACTGTCAGCATGAAATAGACCGAAATCATCCAGAACATGGGTAAAATGAGGATTAAATTTCACCCTATTGTAACCCAGCTATATGGGCCAGTCACAACCTCAGTTCTTTATTGGGATGTGTGCATCACTGGCTAGGCCAGCATTTATTGCTCATTCCTAATTGCCCTTGAGAAGGCGATGGTGTGCTGCCTTCTTGAACTGTTACAGTTCATTTGGTGCAGGTACCCTACAGTACTGTTAGGGAGTTCCAGGATTTTAATCCAGGATTATGAACAATGATATAGCTCCAAGTCAGGATTGTGCATGGAATTGCAGGTGGTGGTGTTCCCATGCACCTGCCACTCTTGTCCTTCATGGTGGTAGAGGTCAAGGATTTGATGGGTGCTGTTGAAGGATCCTTGGTGAGTTGCTGCAATGCATCTTGTATATAGTATACACTGCTGCCACTGTGCATCAGTGGTCGAGGGTGTGGATATTTAACTTGGAGGATAGGGTGCCAATCAAGTGGACTACTTTGTCCTGGTTGAGCACCTCAATTCTTGAATGTTGACTGTATTGTTGGAGCTGCACTTATCCAGGCAAGTGGAAAGTATCCCATCACACTTGTGCCTTGTAGGTGGTAGACTCTGGGGAGTCAGGAGGTGAGTTACTCACAAAATTCCTAGTCTACGGCCTGCTCTTGTAGCCACAGTATTTATATGACTGGTCCAGCTCAGTTTCTGGTCAATGGTAACCCAGAAGTTGATAGTGGGAGATTCAGTGATGGTAATGCCATTGAATGTTAGGGAAGATGGTTAGATTCTCTCTTGTTGATGTTAATCATTTCCTGGCACTTCTGTGGCATGAATGTCACTTGCCACTCATCAGCCCAAGCCTGAATATTGTACAGGTCTTGCCACATTTGGACATGGACTACTTCAGTATCTGAGGAGCTGCGAATGGTACTGAACATACTGAATCATCAGCAAACATCCCCATTTCTGACCTTATGTTAGAGGCAAGGTCATCGATGAAGCAGCTGAAGATGGTTGGCTGATCATCTACCTGCTTGATGTCATTAGTATCTTGAAATCTATCGATCTCTGTCTTGAACATACTCAATTACTGAATTTTCACAGCCCTCTTGTGTAAAGAATTCCAACGATTCACTAACTTCTGAATAAACAAATTCCTCCTCATCTCAGTCCTAAATGGCTTACCCCTTATACTGAGACAGTGTCCCTTGTTTCTGGACCCCCAATCAGGGTAAACATCCTTTCTGCATATACCCTGTTGAGCCCCTTAAGAATTTCATAGGTTTCAATGAGATCACCTCTGATTCTTCTAAACTCTTGAGAGTTCCAAAATGCTCCCAATTCTCAGGCTTACTACTTTTTTTGGCAACTTTATAAGCCTCTTCCTTTGATCTAATCCAACCTTTTAACTTCCTTTGTTAGCCACGATTGACTCATTTTTCTTGTTGGGTTTTTGTGCCTCAAAGGGTTGTATTTCTGTTGTAAACCATGTATTAATTCTTTAAATACTAGCCATTGACTGCCTACCATCATATCTTTTAATGTATTTTCGCACCTACCACAGCCAACTTGCCCCTCATAATTTCCTTTGTTTAGATTTACAACCCTAGTTACATCATTTTCAAACTTAATGGAAAATTCCATCATATTATGGTCACTCTTCCCTAAAGACTCTTTTACAACCAGATTATTAATTAGTCCTTTTTTGTTACATAACATTATATCTAGAACAGCATGTTTCCTAGTTGGGTTCCAACTGATGATGAGTCGGGGGTGTAGAATAAGAGGACATTGAGTTAAGATTAATTGTAAGAAAATTAGGACAGAGAGCAAGATAAGCCTCTTTGCACAGAGAGTTATGAGGCTGCAGAATGTACTGCCTGAGTTAGTTCTTTCTGTTACTGATGAAGCAACAATAGAAGCAACAATATCAAGCTTTATGAATACATTAGATAGATATTTGGACAAAAGATAATGAAGAGACATTGGAACGAATTTTCAGGGGTTCAGTTGTCACCCCAGAAATTTGAAGTGTCACTTTTCGGTACTAACAACTCCACATATCTGCTTTTATAGTCACCAGAAACACCTGCTGCCCCAGCCTGCTCTTATGCTCACCAGCAACAACCACCCCCAGAACTTGCTTTTACAGTCGTCAGCAAACACCCCCACCTCAAATATTTCTTATTTTGTTTAATAACCACATCCCCCTACCCACCCACCCCAGCAGGTGAATCTGGTGTAGATCAGAAGGGAATGAACTGTAAGCAATTCAGGTTGTGTTTAAAAAGAAATGAATCGCTGTCCTACTCAATACTGAAAGCGTTTCACTCGGGTATGCTCTGCCTTATGAAGCTCTAAAACAGATTTTACTTCAAATGTCACTGGCAAAGGTTTGAAACTGAATTTTCTGAGTGTAAAACTACTCTGATAGATAAAAGGCACCGCAGGATTCTATTGCCTATGAAAAGCACAACATTTAATTGGATTACATTTGTGTCAGATACTGAGGAAATTTGAGATAGAGGGAGAGCCCAGGAATCATGGTTCAGTGAACAGGGAGATGGGGAGATGAGGTGGATGTGGGATCAATAATTTCTGCAGAGCCCAGCAACAGAAACATGCAGAGTGGGAGCAGAAGCCGGTTAAGGGCTGAGTGAAAATTGAGGACTGGCCAGGCCTTAAAAAGTGTTGGGGATTGTTGCTGAGTTTGTGGGTAGCAGTGGGTTATAGGATTTTACTAGTAATAGGTAAGATATGAGGGATTATTGCTAAGAGTTAATGGTATGATTTCAATCACTTACTAGTTATAACTGGGGGAATTTTCCTCCTACCTCTGGTTGTGCCGCTGTGAATCCTTCCCCACCCACAGAATCTCTTCCTGTCCCACACCTCAGATTCTCATCACTCCCTTCCACCACACTCACAGCCACTCACAGGTGACCTCCTGATTCTTGAGGTCAGCTGCTGATGCAAATCCATGAGCATGATGCCCAATTATCAAATCTCCAAATGCCTCCAGTCAGATTGGACAACTCGGTCTCACAGTTACAAAGTATGGGAGGAGGACATTACAGATTCAGCCCCTTAGTTCCAGTCTCACTGATGAGTGAGCATGAGTCAGAGCAGCGATCAAAATCCCTTACATTGCAAGCACCTCAATCAGATCTCCTCAACCTCTGACACTGATAAAATCTGTTCAGCCCAGTTGATATATGAACTTATCAAATAGAAAAGGATCAATTGGTCCAAATCCAGATAGTTCCACACATTTCATCTCACAATTCAGACACTGTACTTACCTGGAGCCCTGTAACCTTCAAGGAGAAAAGTTTCTCTCATCTCTGCACTCAATTAATTTATTGAGTAGACTAATTCAAAGCACTAATGCCAGGATGTATCAAAGCAACTCCAAAGCGTAATTAGCAGAATCTGAATGTTGAGGACCCTCAGACCTGTGATACTGACTGACACACTATAAATCAAGTTTCACATTTGCTCTTTGCCAGACAAAGTACACTACTCTCACTGAAGAACAGAATTTCAGAGTGCAGTTAACTACAAGCCCATTTGATGCCTTGTGGTTGCAAGTACAAGGCTATTTTTGCTATCCCAAGGAACACAGGAAGCTTGTCATTAAACTCCAAGAGACCCAATTTGTCATCAATTTCTTTATTGATACAATCAAGGCCACACTCTGGCTAAGTTTAAGAAATCTGTATTGCTGCTAGGTGATCACTTTAAGCATGCCAACACTAGATAGGCATTATAGATAGAAAGAAGCAATAATAGAGTGGATCAAGACGTTGAAAAGAGTTCAGACGCAAAAAGGCTCCCAGCATTGAAATGAGATGTTTCTACTCATTGGCTTAATTCCAACCTCCGGAGTAATAACGAATTGTTGTTGTTGTTGGATTCACTTCGCATTTATCACGATAACAAGTGTCGACACAATGCAAATTGCGAAGGCAAGGCTGGCCAGCACTGCAATAGCAATGTTGAGTGCTCGGGCTGTAGACGCATATTGCCGAGCTCCTTCCACATCTCCCACAACTTTCCGATCTCTAGACTAAAAGAAATCAAGTGTGGATTCATACAATAAGATTTTAAAATCTTAATGCTACCTGGACACTACAATTCAGTGCTTGAAGTTCTGGTAACTTTGAAAAGGTTATAGTCTGTGCAAGGTGCTTTCCAGTAAAGGAACATTTACTGTTCAAGTTGGCACACTCTTGTCAGTTTCATGTGTGTTCTTAATCAGGAAAACATTTGAATATTGAACGCAGTAATTTCCAGCAACATATACCAGTGGATTTTGTCACACTCAACTCAAAAATATTTCTTAATCCAGCAAAGGAATGAAGAAACAATTTACATCGAAAGACAAAACAGAGCAAAATAACTGGTTCTTTAAAATAACCCTTATTACAGTGATATTAAAGTGAAAATTTGGTTTGTCTTTGCTATAAAGCTAAAACTAAAATAAATAGTTTTTCAAGTGTCAGCTTGGCTAACTTCAATCATTCTCAGCTGTTCTAAGAACAAGGCTTCAGGTTCCACCCAGGACTTGGAACTTAATCTGATCTGACATTTAATGAGGGAGTGTTGTATTGAGAAAGGTGTGATCTTCCAGGAGGATATAAAAGATCCCATGATATGACTGAAAGCAGAGCACAGATTTTTTCCTGTGTCCATTTACCCCTCTGCAACAACACTTAAACAGATTGGTCATTTATTTCATTATTGTTTCTGGGATCTTGTTTTGTATAACTTAGTTACGACATCAACTACATTTAATCTGTAACAAAAACAGAATTACCTGGAAAAACTCAGCAGGTCTGGCAGCATCGGCGGAGAAGAAAAGAGTTGACGTTTCGAGTCCTCATGACCCTTCGACAGAACTTGAGTTCGAGTCCAAGAAAGAGTGGACTCTTTCTTGGACTCGAACTCAAGTTCTGTCGAAGGGTCATGAGGACTCGAAACGTCAACTCTTTTCTTCTCCGCCGATGCTGCCAGACCTGCTGAGTTTTTCCAGGTAATTCTGTTTTTGTTTTGGATTTCCAGCATCCGCAGTTTTTTTTGTTTTTATTTTTGTTTTTATCTCTATATTTAATCTGTAACTGGTTTGGCACATGCCATGTATGTGAAAAGAACTAAACAATGATTTTTTTCTTGCAAAATCTGGCATTGAGTCAGACAAAGGAAGGAAACTGTTTCTCAAACCTCTAAGGACAAACTTCCATTGCTACCTCTAAAGGGAATCAGTTTGCACAATTTGAAAGTGTTTGCCGTAACTCAAAGCTTTCAAAAAATATTATGGTGGTAATGCAAGTGAATTTATCGTCAAAAATCTCAATTTAAAAACTGGAGGCAAAATGCTGGGCTGTAAATGTTGGATGCTCCTTGGCAAGGTTTACACAGAATCTCAGAAATTATTGTACTGGTGTAGAACTAACATATTTCAGAAATCTCTCACAATAAAAGAAAGGAACATTTATTGTGTTCTTGTTTTAAAAGATAAGAAACATCCCAATCCTACTCCACAGTGTATGTGGGAGACTCCATTAAAGGAGCAAATTGTCTGACAGGGAGCCCAGTGGGGAGGGGGCGGGTGCGGAAAGAAGATTAGTGAAGTTACCAGCGATTCAGCCAAGAAAATACAAACGTAGAATGTATTACAAATGATTCAGTGAAATCGCACACATTTCAAATAATCTGGAAAGCTAAATCTATTTGGTTTATTACAGTTGAGAACTATCTGAATGAAGTTTCAGCTGGAATGTTTTGTGATAAGATATGGCTACTTGGGATATTAATGTTCAGACGAAGATTTTTTCACCTACCTCTCATTCAGCAGCGACTCTACACTCTGTCTCAGAAGGTTCATGTCCCACTGCAGGACTTGAGCACAAAGATCTAGCCTGGCATACCAGTACAGTTCTGAGGGAATGCTGACCTCTTGTAGGATCAGTACTAAAGGAACACAGTACCATCATAAAATGGTTACAATATAAAAGCTCATTGGTACCTTCGTGTCCGTGCCGTCTCTCTGCAAGAGCAACACACCTAGTTCCACTTATTGCTGTTTCCCCATAACCCTGCAAATGTTTTCCCCGACCTCCCAGGACTCTCTGTCCCCCTCCCCGGGTCTTTGTCCCCGAGTCCCGCACTCACTTTGACCGAGAAGACCAGCGCCACGAAACCGAGGCAGCAGAAATTCAGGTAGAAGAAGTTGAAAATGGACCAGGGTAGGTGGTCCCGGACTGACAGCACATTCGGGGCCATGGTAACGACGGTGGTCTGGACCGACTGGCCGTCCTGCTTTGGTCCTTGGTACGGGTAAGCGCCGGGATTCATAATCACTTGATCGGCTCTGTACGCCATCTCAGACCCAGCATCAGTGAGAGTAAACTGACTGTGAACCGTTCTGGACTCCGCAATTTATAAAGCGGGGCGGAGAGAGGGACTTGAACCACCCCCAACAACCCAACTGATTGAGTTTGCAATCTCCCCAGAGAGTGGGAATTGACTCAGGGACAAGTAATATTTCGAGAGAGAGTTAATCCACCCAGAGGCAGGTCATACACCCACAGTATGTAACATTCCCAGAGGCAAAGGTCAAGGCTGAAGTATGACCACATAGAAAGGTCGAGCGGATGATCCATCAGGGCCTCCTCCAGAGGGCTCCAACAGCACAAGCCTATCTTTGATTCATTCCACATGGCATTCAGGAGTTGCTGAACGCACTTGATGCAGCGATAACATAGAATGATAGAATGGTTATCGCAAAGGAAGAGGCCATTCGGCCCATCATGTCCATGGCCGCCCAGCAAATTCAAAACCTGGAGCTCGAGTTGCTCCATCTGACCACATTTTCTGTCCAGGACACCGGTAACTTCCTGTGCCTTTCTTTCTTTATTAGACTATTAACTGGTATAACAGAAATTAACTTAAGACTAAAGAAATTAGAACTCACTAATCAGCTACTTCCTTTCAGCTACTGTCACTATTTTATAGGGAGTTAACTTAAATGTGTTTACTTAACCCTTAATATCTATATTCGTCACATATTAATTTAGAGGAAATTTCAGTCCCCTTTAGTGTTCTATCCCTTGTTATTTAATTTGAATTTTATTCTCCAAATGTGATTAATTGAACATTGTAATATTATCAAATTGGCTGTTTTATACTAATTAATTAATCTAGTCTTACCTTAGAGTTAATTTATTTATTGATGTGATCTCAGTCGAGACCAGTAACTTTAAACAAAACAAAGAAGAAATCCAAAATCCCTGTTATTTACTGAAAGAATGAAGCCATAAGATTTCACAGTTTTAAACAGAAGAATTTTTATTATACAGGAGTCAAACAAAGCAAAGTAGTACTTTAGATAACTTCCTGTAGTCTGAAACCCAGAATCAACATAGCTTAAACATGAACTAAAGGCAAATTGTGATCCATTATAAACTATAAATCACACATTAACCTACAACTGAGACAGATGTTATGAATTGGCTCTGCAGTCCACTTAGCATAATGTAATCTAATCGCAAAGTTCTTCAAAATTCTGTCTTCCTCACAAAGAATTTCAGCTTCTCTTCTTCTACGGTTTAGCCTGATCCCCAGCCAACCAACATGAGTTCCACGGACACAGTCTTCACCAAAAATGGCACACATCTGCAAAACCTCATCAACAGGGTCTGGATGGTGTCGATCCACTAATGTTACTTTTAACTAACAGGAACAACTACAGCAACTGTATCTTAACTTATTGTAAGCTTCTGGATCCAGCCTGCCTGTACTGCACCACTGGAATTATCATCATCCACTGAACTCAAAAGACTCTGTTTCCTTTTATATGTTTCAATCAGTTTCCATCTCTTTCAGAAGTTTTGGTTTCTATTCTCAGTTTCAGTTTTAATTTCCTTCCAAACTGGGGTGGGGGGGTTGGGGTGTGCAGGGCAGGTCAGTTTCCTTTCTCAGCTTCCCTTTGCAGTTACGGCCAATCTGAACATATACAAGCTTTGCAACTACGGGTTCATTCACATTTTTATTCTTGGGAAAAAGTAAGCTTTACCGTAATAAAGGTTTCCTTACAACAGTTTTGAAATAAGTACTTATTTTATCATCATAAACATTTTAACACATAGCAGAGCTGTACAGTAAACCTTTTCACATTTCACAATTATACATTTTGTACTTACAAAATTAAAAGTGTTTAATGGAAAGCGAGAGTAAGTAAATGTAACAGTTAGGATTAGCAGCATTCAAACATCAGAGAAATGTAATGAGCCATAACTTCTTGGAATGGCAATCAGCACGGTTTGCCACACAGTGCCCAATCACTTACGGGAAATTTCTTCCTTGCCTGTCTCACCCGGCTTTCCAACTCAGGCTGGTGAGATCCAGGCAGCACAGCTGTCTCCGTAGCCCAGTGTCGCAGCCCAGCAGAGTTGGATTGAAGAAACACACACCCCTTTTTTTAAGGCACTAGCTGCCATAAACCAGGTAAGTTTAAAGGTTCCATTGAAAATGACAGGGCAGAGAGAAGGTAAGGCTCTAAGGTAAGTGGATAGGATTTGGAGGGTGTGAGGGATCAGGGGTTGGGCGGGGGTGGGGGGGTCGGATATCAGGAAGGTGAGGGGTTCAGACATCGGTGGGGGGGTGTTTGGATATCTGGGGTATCAGACCATCAGGTGGGATGAGGTGGCCGGACATCAGGGGAATTGGGAAGGGAGTCGGACATTGGGTGGGGTGGGGGGGGGGGCGGTTTAGACATCAGGGGGGAGTCAGACATCTGGGGGGGGATGAGTGTGGTCGGGAATCGGGGGGTCGGACATCAGGGGTGGTGGGAATTGGACATGGGGGGGCAGGGAGTCAGAGATCAGGAGGTTTGGAGAGGCATTGGACATCGTGGGGGTGGAGGTGGTCATACATCGTGGGTTTGGACATCGGGGGGTGAAGGGGGTCAGATATCGGGGGTGTGGAGGGTGTCGGATATTAGGGTTGAGGTGAGGTTGGACGGTTAGACATTGGGAGTTAGGGGTGGGAGAGTTGGAATTTTGAAAGTCGGTGAGAGGGTCAGGCATCAGGGAGATGTGGGGAGTTTAGACATCGGGGATGGGGGGTTGTCGGAGGTAAGGGGGAGGTCCAGCCCAGTTGGGAGATGGTCATGTGGGGGGGAGGGGGAGAGGTGGATGTCCAGTTGGGTCACGGGGGGTGGGGGGGTGGGGAAGGGTGAGTTGCTGCTGTGAGGGTGGGAAGGGTCAGTTCTGCAAGGGAGTCGGGGGTCAGATCAGGTCAGAAGGGGATTGGATTGAGGTGGGTCAAGCCTCTGGGGGCTGTGGAGGGGATTGAGTTGGGTTGGTTCAGGGAGTATACCATGGGGAGTTGGGGAGGGTGGGGAATACTGTGTGAAGGGTACTTGGGGAGTGAGGGGAGACCCTGGCGTTGGGGGGGGGGGGGGGGGGGGGGGGGGTGGTGGGGAGGGTGTGGGAGGAGTCCCATTGGGTGGGGAGGGTGGAGTGGTCCGTGTCCTTACAATAGTTACCTAGAAGTTAGAAGAGGTTTTAATTCTTCTAACTTTTTCTGGGTAACTATTTGTGTAACACAGCCGGAATCATCTGAATTTTGCGATTTAAATCACATTTTCAGATGGTTCCGAGTGCAGGGCAATTGCCCAAAGTAAGTTTGCACTTCTGGGTAATTGCTGTGCAAACCTTTACCTTTGAAGTTCTGAGAGGAGTTCCCCAGTGCATTTTTTGGGGTATCCCCCAAATCCAATGCTGGGAAGCTCAGAAGTTACGGCCCATTATAACTCAGAGTCTGCTTTCTCTCCCATGTCCCTTCTTTAAACTCTAGACAGGGCATTAGCAAATCCAACATGCTCAATTTTTTAGTTGAAGGGCTATAGCATCAAACTCCAGTGAAACAACTGAAGATGATTCGTGCAGAACTTTTCCAAAACATCAGTGGATTATGATGAGTCTTAATGAATGTCTCTTCATGATAATTCTAAACATATACATAAAATTGTTGAAAAGCTCTGACAAGAATAAAGTTTCATTCTCAATTCTGAAGTATTTTCATCAATGTGTATTAAGCTTTCTTGAGAAATATCTGACTGGATGCACTATAGCAGTATCATCTTGTAGCAACAGTGCTCCTAAGCCTAGTATTAATAGTTATTTTGAATGGTTTATTAAAATTTAGAGCAGTCAAGACAGGTTTATTTATTAATATGACCATTAACCTCTCAACGGTCAAGTCTCTGCCCCATAAATTCTTACATTTTTTTTTAAACAATTTTGTTAGTAGAGCAACTACCATGCTGAAATTCAGGATAAACTTCCTGTAGAACTCATACATTCCAAGAAATCATAATATTTCCCATTTTGTTTTAGGGACAGGAAAGTCCATAATTGCTTGAATTTCAACTTTTCTGGGTAACACTGAACTTAGCCACATGACATGTCCCAAATAGGTGACTTTCACCTTGGCAAAATAACTTTAAGTCCAATTTTTTAGTGACTTGCAGCAAACTCTTCTAATGATCAAAACAGAAGGTTAGTTTTGCACACATTAAAACAGGGGTTGGCAGGGGTGGGGGGTGCAATGATTGCAACCTCATATATACACACACACACACACAAATATACAGTAAGAGGGATAGGAAAGAGGAGTTTTATAACTATGAACAAAAACAATAAAAGAATCACAGAAATGGGTATCAGTTCATGTGATTTCCAGAGTCCAGGTTTCTTGGAGAAGATCCAGTTCTAGTGAGTTCTTGGCTAAAGACAGCAGCACAGAGTTTCTTTAAAATGGATGGTGATGCAGCGAGATGAGATTGCTTTACATTGACTTGGTCTGCTTGGCAGTCAATGATCTGAGGCTCCCAGATAAACAGGCTTTGAGAGGGCCAAGACATGTTTCAAGTTACTTTTTCAACCTGGAGTCCTGCTGTTGAATCTTGCAGGTTGGAGGTAAAACAGCAGACTGAGTTATAAGTCTTGAAATGTAATACTAGATGTGTGCCAAAAGCCAGAAGCTTGGATCATGTGATGTGGCCCATTAATGAGGCAATTGCAGGTTAATGAGTGGTTTCTGTGCCTCTGGTCAAATCCGTTGTCCATCTTATGAGATAACTAATGGCTTTTAGTGCCTCTGTAAGGATAACGAGTTTTGATGGCTTTCCCTTTGTTATAGTTTTGACTGGAAAGAACAACCATCTGCTGCTACCCTGCTTTAATTTATTGGAATGTCCTCACAAAAAGAGATGTGAGACTCTACACTGATTGTCTTCTAACTGCTGTTTGGAAATTTCCAGAAGCTGTGGCCAACCTTTTGAATCAAGTGACCTGTGGCAGCCATCTTTTGGTTCAGCAGTTCATTTTAAGTAAGTTTGATTTTGAAAAGTTTATGATCCCTTTCATGCTGTGGGGACATGACAGCAGACTTTAACAGATTCTACTTCGAATATCATTGCTAAGGTTTGAAATTGAATTGACATTTACTGAATGTAAAAGTAATCTAAAAGATAAAAGGTGCTGCACAATTCTTTTGCCTATGAAAATCACGGTGTTTCATTGGATTGCGTTGTATTGGGAACTGGGGAGATTTGGGATGGAGAGAGAGCCCAGGAATCATAGGTCAGGGAACAAGGGAGATGGGGAAATGAGGTGGATATGGGACCAATAATTTCTGCAGAGCCCAGCAACATGCAGAGTGGGAGCAGCAGCTAATAAAGGACTAAGTGAAACCTGGGACTGGCCCAGCCTTGTGCAAATTAGGTGATTGTGGCTGAGTGTCTTGGTATAATGGGTTTTAAGATTATTATTAGTTACAGGTAAGATATTGGGGATTATTACTATGAGTTGAACGTGTAATTTCAGTCACTTGTTTCATGTTACTAGTAGAATTTAAATTCCTCTGGAAATCCATCCCCAAACTCAGATTCTCCTTCTCTTCCCACCCCACCCCTCAGTTTCTCACCACTCTCTTCCACCCCACCCACCACCACTACCGCCACTCACAGATGACTTACAGTTTCTTGTACTTGTCACACAACAGTTGCTGCTGACACAAATCCATGAGCGAGACATTGAATTATCAAACGTCCAGGAATATTTTAAATCAGATTGGTCAATGCTGTGTCTCACAGTTACAAAGCACAGAAGGAGGCCATCACTGATTCTGCTCACTGGTTACGACCTCACTGCTGAGTGGATATGAGTCAATCAAGGAAACTATCTTAGCTACATTGTGAGCCCTCCAATCAGATCTCCTTAACCTTCTTGCACTAATAAAAATCTGTTCAGTCCAGTTCACTTACGAATATCAGACAGAAAAGACCAGCTGGTCCATGGCAGTTATAACTTCCCCTCACAATTCAGGCATTCTGTACCTACGTGGGGAGAAGCTTCTCTCATCTCTACACTCAACTAATTGATTTATTGAGCAGACCAATTCAAAGCTCTAATCTCTTACCCCAGGACATATCAAGGCTACTCCAAAATTTAATTAGCAGAGCCTGAATTTTAAAGACTCTCAATTCTGTGAATTGAGCAAATGAAGTTCTGCATTTTCTCTTTCCCAGAACAAAGTACATTACTGTCATGGAACAACAGCATCTCTGGGCGCAATTAACCACAATGCAATGTGGTTGCAAGTACAAGTTCGTTTTTACTGTCTTGAGGAAGCGTTTGTAGTTGAACACAGGAAACTTGTCATTTTACTCCCAGAGACCCAACTTGTTCATCAATTGCTTCATTAATACATTCAAGGCAAAACCTTAGCCAAGTTTTATAGAAAAGAAATCTGTGTCGCTGTGTGGTGACCGCTTTATACCTGCCAGCACTACATGGACATTATAGATAGAAAGAAACAATAATAGACAAAGAGTGCATCAAGATGTTGAAAAGAGTTAGTCCCAAAAACACTCCCACCATCAAAATTAGGTGCTGCCACGATTGCTTCAATTCCAACCTCCGGAGTAATTACAAGTTTTTTTTTTGTCATTTCACATTGAACCTGACAACCAATATCAACACAACGATGATTATTAAGGCAAGAATGGCCAGCACTGTGATTGTAATATTGAGTGCATGGGCTGCGGATGCATAGTGCTGACTCCTTCCACATCTCTCACAACTTTCCGATCTGTAGACTAAAACAAAACAAGTGTGAATTCATACAATAAGATTTAAAAATCTGAATGTTAGCTGGAGACTAAAATTCAGTGCTTGAAGTTCTGATAACTTTGAAAAATTTATAGTCTGTGCAAGGTGCTTTTCAGTAAAGGAACATTTACACTATTCGAGCTGGCACGGTCTTGTCAGTTTCATTTGGGTTCTTAATTAGGAAAACATTTGAAAATTGAACGCAGTAATTTCCCGTAACAATACCAGTGGATTTTCTAACACTCAACTCAAAAATATTTCTTAATCCATCAAAGGAATGAAGAAATGTTTGCCCCCTCTGCAACAACACTAAAACAGCTTGGTCACTTATTTCATTACTAATTCTGGGATTTTGTTTTGTATATTTTCCTTACTACACCTGCATACATGAAATCAACTACACTTCATCTGTAATTAGTTGATTATAAAATGCTTTGGGACATGCCACATGTATGAAAGGCACTAAACAATTCTCCTTTCTTATGAAATCTGACATTGAGACAGACCAAAATGTGTTTAAACATCTTCTGAAGGAAGGAAGTTGTTTCTCAAACACCGAGGGACATATTTCTACTGCCACCTTCAAAGGGAATTCAGTTTTGGTGATTGGGAAGCATCGACAATCCAAATCCTTCAATAATATTAAGGTGGTAATACAACTGAATTTATCAGCAAAATGATCAATTTAAAAACTGTGCTGGCAAAATGCTGGATTATGGATGTTGGAGGGTCATTGGTAAGAATTACACAGACAGGCATTCAGTGATTATTCTACTGGCATAGAACTAACACATTTCAGAAATCTCTTATAATATAAAAAAGAAACACTTATTGTGTTCTTGTTTTGAAAGATCAGAAACATCCCAGTCCTACTCTACAGTGTATGTGGGAGACTCTATTGAAGGATCAAATTGTCTGACAGGGGACCCAGGGGGGAGGGGATTGGTGAAGTTTACAGCCAAGGAAGTGCAAATATAGAATGTATTGCATATAATTCAGTGAAAACCCGTGAACCTCAAATAACCTGGAAAGCTACATCTTACCATGTATTAGGTTTATTCATATAGTTCTTGTTTGCAATTAAGTCTTAGCTGGCATCTTTCAGGTTTACTACAAATGAAAACTATATGAATAAATTCTTAGCCGGAATCCTTCATGATAAGATATGACTACCAGTGACATTTATTCTCAGACTAAGATTTTTTCAGCTATCTCTCTCATTTGGCAGAGGTTGCATTGTTAGCTCTCCAGACTATGACTCAGAACTCCAAGACCTGAGCACAAAAATCTAGCTTAGCACACCAGTAAGGCTCTGAGGGAGTAATGAACTGTTGTAGGATCAATACAGAGGGAGCGCAGATTATCATAGAATTGTAGAGCGGTTATAACACAAAAGGAGGCTATTTAGGCTTTTGTGTCTGTGTTGTTTCTCTGAAAGAACAACACACCAAGTCCCACTTCATTGGGAATTTTCCGTGTCCACTGGCACCGGGCATCGTGGCGGGCATGAACAGAAAATGTAGCTGGAAGGCCAAAAATCAATTTGCAACATTAGGAAACCAGTTTGTAGTCATCCGCTCTCCCTGTCAATGGCGAGCTGCATTTCACAGAATCACAGAACCACACAGTGCAGAAGAAGCCCTTTGGCCCAACAAGTCTGCACCAATACATTAGAAACACCTGACCTACCTACCTAATCCGATTTACCAGCACTTGGCCCATTGTCTGGAATAATATGACATGCCAAGTGCTCACCCAGATACTTTTTAAAGGATGTGAGGCAACCTGCCTCCACCACCCTCCCAGGCAGCACATTCCAGACCGTCACCACCCTCTGGGTAAAAAAGATTTTCCTCACATCCCCCCTAAACCTCCTGCCCCTCACCTTGAACTTATGTCCCCTCGTGATTGACCCTTCAACTAAGGGGAACAACTCCTCCGTATCCACCCTGTCCATGGCTCTCATAATCTTGTACACCTCGATCAGGTCACCCCTCAGTCTTCTCTGTTCCAACGAAAACAACCTAAGTCTATCCAACCTCTCTTCATAACTTAAATGTATCCCATGTTCATTTGCCTTCTTTATAAGTCTCCCATTTGAGACTTTGTCAAAGTCTTTGCTGAAATCCATATAAACTACATCAACTGCACTACCCTCATCTACACACCTAGTCACCTCCTCAAAAAATTCAAATTTGTTAGGCAAGACCTCCCTCTGACAAAGCCATGCTGACTATCCCTGATCAAACCTTGCCTCTCCAAGTGGAGATAGATTTTCTCCTTCAGAATTTTCTCCAATAATTTCTCTACCACTGAAGTGACACTCACTGGTCTGTAGTTCCCTACCTTATCTCTATAACCCTTCTTAAATAGCAGAACCACATTAGCTGTTCTCCAGTCCTCTGGCGCCTCCCCTATGGCCAGAGAGGAATTAAAAATTTGGTTCAGAGCCCCTGCGATCTCCTCCCTTGCCACCCTCAGCAGTCTGGGACACAAATAATCCATATCTGGAGATTTGTCTGCTTTAAAGCCTGCCAACACCCCCAATACCTTGTCACTCCCTATATCAATTTGCTCAAGAACCTCGCAGTTTCTCTCCCTGAGTTCCATACCTTCATCCTCATTCTCTTGGGTGAAGACGGATGTGAAGTATTCGTTCAACACTCTACTGATCTCCTCAGGCTCTACCCATAGATTGCCCCCTTGGTCCCTAATGGGTCCTACTCTTTCTTATCCTCTTCCCATTGATATACTTATAGAATATCTTGGGATTTCCCCTACTTTTACCAGCCAGAGATTTCTCATATCCCCTCTTTGCTCTCCTAACTGCTTTATAAGTTCCAGCCTGTACTTTCTGTACTCCACTAATGCCTTCGCTGATTTGCTTCCCTTGTACCTGCCAAAAGCTTCTCTTTTCCTTCTCATCGTATCTTGAATATCTCTGGTTATCCGTGGTTTCCTGAGCTTGTTACTGCTTCCTATCACCCTAGAGGGTACATGTTGAGCTTGTACCTTCCCCATTTCCTTTTTGAACACCTCCCACTGCTCCTCTGTAGATTTCCCCACAAGTAGCTGTTCCCAGTCTACCTTGGACAGATCCTGCCTTATTTTATTAAAATCTGCTCTCCCCCAATCCAAAACATTTTTTTGCAACTTGTCTAGTTCTTTGTCCATAAAAATCTTAAATTGTACCACGTTGTGATCAATATCACTAAAATGCTCCCCCACCACCACCTCAGCTAACTGTCCAGCTTTATCCCCCAGTCCAGCACTGCGCCATCCTTTGTTGGACCCTCTACATATTGACCTTAAAAAGTTCTCCTGTACACATTTCAAGAAATCCACTCCATCCAAGCCCTTAACACTATGTCTATCCCAATTAAGGTTGGGAAAGTTGAAATCACCTAATATAATTACTCTATTGTTATTGTTTTTACACACCTCCGCAAATTGTGCATATATTTGCTCCTCAATTTCCTGCTGACTATCTGGGGGTCTATAATAAACACCTAACAATGCTGCTCCTTTTTTATTCCTAAGCTCTACCCACAAAGCTTCATTCGATGCCCCCTCCAAGATATCATCTCTCCTTACTGCAGTAACTGACTACTTAATAAATAATGCAATGCCTCCTCCTCTTTTACCCCATCCCCTGTCTTGCCTGAAGATTCTATATCCCAGAATGTTGTGCTGCCAATACTGTCCCTCCCTCAGCCACATCTCTGTGATGGCTACTATATCACAATTCCACGTGTCAATCCTCACCCTTAACTCATCCGTTTTACTTGGCATTAAAGTAGAGGCCATACAGCCTTGCCTTACACCCTTGAAACTTATTGCAGCTGTACTTCATCTGACTTGATTGTTTTACTGTATTATGATGTGCCCCTATTCTGCTAACATCCTGTGTCCACTCCCCGCTTGTATAGGTGCCACCTTCCCCAGAAATGGTCCGAGTGATCCAGGAATCTAAAACCCTCCCTCCTGCACCAACTCTTAAGCCACATATTCATCTGTGCTATTCTCCTATTTCTGAGTTCGCTAGCACATGGCACTGGGAGTAATCCAGAGATTACAAGCCGAGAGGTCTTGCTTTTTAGTCTACTACCTAACTCCCTGAATTCTTGATGCAAGACCTCATCCCTCTTTCTACCTATGTCATTGATACCAATATGTACCATGACCTCTGCCTTATCGCCCTCTCCCTTCAGGATGCCCGGCAGCTGTTTAGTGACATCCCAGACCCTGGCACCAGGGAAGCAACACACCATCCTGGAGTCATGTTGACAGCCACAGTAGTGCCTATCTGTTCCCCTGACTATAGAATCCCCTATTACTATTGCCCTTCCTCTCTTCCTCCCCTCCTGTACTGACAGGCTATTTGTCATGCCAGAAGCTTCACTCTGTCTGCACTCCCTGGAGGAATCAGCCTCCAAAATGGAATACCAATTTGCGAGCGGGACCCCAGGGGACTCCTGAACTACCTGCCTATTTCTCTTGGACTGCCTGGTGGTCACCCATCCCTTCCTTCCTCCCTCAAGTCCCTTCAGCTGCGGTATGGCCACCTCTCTAAACGTGCTATCCACAATGCTCTCAGACTTGCGGATGCTCCACAGTGTCTCCAGCTGCCGTCCCAGCACTGAAACCCAAGCTTCCAGGAGCTGCAGCTGGACACACTTCCCGCACACATGCTGGTCCCGGGTACTGGAAATGTTCCCAGCTTCCCACATGGAGCATGAGGAGCACACCATGTCTTTGAGCTCTTCTGTCATGACTTATCCCTTTAAATTAAACCATTAAAATCAATTACCCTAGGGCCTTTCTTTCCCGATCCTCATTACTACAGAATATACAAACTATAGACCACAAAAAGACCTTAAACCATAAGCGATAAAAGTAGTAAATGCTTACTGACCTTACCCACAACTTACCAGTCATTCCTTTTCCTTGTAGCCTGTACTGCTGCAGCAGGGAAAGATCACTCTCTGAAGAGTTAAGAAGTTGGATAGCAAAGAAAAAATGCAAAGAGCACCGCTTCCCTGATGCACCGAATTCCCACTGTGCACCAAATTGCCAATACCCACATTCACTCTGGCCATCCCGCCATTGGACATCAAAAACCTCATTGTATTACATTATAAGCCCAGCTCAATGGAATCATCCCCCCTTGTTGGGTCATCCAAGCACGTTGGTGTGATTGCACACTGACATGTTTCACAACAGCATATGTAAGGCATGCACCTGGTGAACTGCACTTCAAGGAGAACTCAGAGGTGAGTGCACAATAATATTGTGCACCACTTGCGAGTGTTGCCTGTTGGACTTTGAGATTGGGGTGCCGCGCATTCAGGCAAGTCATTTTTTCCCAGCTGGCTGTCAGTGCGGTGCCAGGGCAAGGGTTGCTCTGTGGTTGAGGCAAGTTAGTGGGGGGGGGGGGGGGGGGGGGGGGTGTGCAAACGCTGCACTGTGGTTGATGGTGTTGAGGCAAGCACATGAGGAGTGAGGGTGGAGGGAAGTGGTCACACATTAGGGAAACCTTATATAAAGTGACCATTCCCCTGCAGCTGAGGCAGTTCAGATGCAGCCATATTGACATGTGTGGAGTCGGGCCTTTAACTTATCTGCCCACTCAAGCAACAAAGAGGCATGAAAATACCACCAAGTGCTCCAGAGCTTTTCACCCCTCAGGCACAGACTGCAAACTAATGAGCATTTTAGTGGACTGTGGAACAGTCAGATGCATGTTCATGTTGTATAATTTCCTTGTGAATGCTGGCCATGGAGCAGTAACTGGTGGAGGTGCTCACAGCCCCTTGCAATGTCTTCATTCAGGTTTGGACCAGTCTCCCACATGGTTCAAGCTAACAGTGCAGCCTTGCAGCGCAGGTTAGGAGAATGCCTGCATCTGAGCTGACATCACAGCATGCAGTCCAATGTGCAAAACTGCCGCCAATCAGTTAGCTGGACTGGAGTGGGGTCTCAGGCAGCCATGCAGCGCTCTAAGCTCTGGCCATCCAAGTGGTGGCCAGCACTCTCCGGGATGTGTTAAGGGGCCTTCAGACTTAACCAAGAGAAGTTCTAAGAAGACCTATGTTAACCCACATGTCTCTCTCTTTCATCCTGTAGGATGAGTACATCAGGATCATGGAGCTTGGGGTACTATCTGTATGCCTCATGGCGTACAGAGAGTGAAGACGAAGTAGAAGAGAGCGACCGAGGCGCCTGACTAGGCAGAGACAGGAACAGCACCCTCTGGAAGAAGGGATGGCCGGGGCTCCTGCACACGCTGAGGAGCCATGGCAAGCCATCACTGGTTGGCACATAGCTAGCCCCAGGGTCTATAGGTGCCATCATTCGTTCCTGCAGATGACTGAGAACCAGTGTCACCAAACTGCGCATGTCCAGGGAACTGGTCGGTCACATGTGCCAGCTGCTGCAGGATTTGGTGCCACGGGGATATGAAGGGCATCCACTGCCAGTGGCCATAAACGTGATCGTGACACTCAATTTCTACACCAGCAGTTCCTTTCAGGGCTCCACAGGTGACCTCTGTGGCATATCACAAGCCTCCACCCACAAATGCATCCATGAGTTCTTGGACGCCATCTTCACAAAGGCACACAACTTTGTGCATTTTGCCTGGGACCAAGAAAGCCTGGAGGCAAGAATGCTCAGATTTGCCGAAATCTCAGATTTTGCCCAGGTGAAGGGTGCCATTGACTGCACTCACATGGCACTCTGATCTCCGTGGCAACAAGCAGTGAACTATGGCAACCGCAAGGGCTGAATATTCAGCTGGTGCACGACTACCAGAAATACATCCTGCATGTCTGCGTACAGTTCCCAGGGAGTGTCCTTGACTCCTATATTCGCAGTCTCAGATCCCTGACATCTTCCAGGGTCCACAGGAGCTGCAGGGCTGGCTCCTCAGGAACAAGGGCTACCCACAGAAGAAGTGGCTGATGACACCCATGTGGCGGCCTCAGACTGCAGCAGAGCGAAGGTACAAAGAGGCTCAAGCTGCAGCTTGCACCTTGGTGGAGCAAACCATCAGTTTGCTGAAAATTATGTTCCAGTGCCTGGACCAGTCTGGTGGAGACCTGCAATATAATCCACAGAGGGTGTCACGCATTGTAGTGGCCTGCTGTGCCCTTCAGAATCTGGCATTGCAATGGGGAGAGGAGCTGGCTAAGGAGGAGATAGAGGAGCTGGACGTCTTATCAAATGAGGAGGATATTGATGAGGTTGAAGGTGAGGAGTTGCTCAAAAGCGAGGATGATGGCGTTGAGGCCATCGCACTGGCCAGATGAGGCAGATGCACTCAGGAGGCCCTCATAGCTGCTAGTTTCGGTAGGGAAATTGATGCTTAATGATTAGTTTCAGTTTCGATCACACAATCAAAGTATATTAATAGATTAACCTTATAGTATATTATTCTGTTTAAACTGTAACCAATAGAGGACTTCAGCATTTAATATGACTCTGCTTAGCTTCATTTGACAGAGAAAAGCACCACTTAATTTTAGACAGCATAGAGGTTAATTATAGAACAACTGCTGGAGAGACCTCTGCTGTACTTATGACAGCACTTCACAGAGCCGTATTGTGAGAATCTGCCACCTTCAAGGTTGAACGGGTGAATTATATCCTTTCACATCGTTAAATCCTTATTGAAACCCGGAGTTATCAGCACAGGGAAGTTAAAAGGGATTTATTTTTTAGAGAGGAGGAAAGAATAACAACAGCTGTGTTAGTTTTAATTTAGTTTTAAATTAGTTTTAATTTGTAGTATTTTAGAAAAAGACAATACATTTGGCTTAATGTATTCTTTGTATTAGAATTAACTTTTGTAACAGTGTATGATCAGTTTTGTAACAATATAATCCTTCTAGACTTTTATCACTCAAGACTATGTATTCACTGAATGTATCAGGAAACTTTATTACCTTACATTTTAAACACTGATTACTGCACATATATTTTATGCACACTGTGTAACTTTAAAGTACTACCTATTTTGTAACCTGTTGTATTAGTACTTTGCAATCTTTTGCATGAGGCCTACATAGTTTTAAGGGCATAACCAACTATTCCATTCTTTCCTTTATTTTAAAAGTAAGGTAACTCATTCCAATTACCAACAACTGCAGAGAGGAATATATCACCTAGCAAATGTCTTCTGACAAAATCACTGGTTTTTTTTGAAAAATATACTTTATTCATAAAATATCTGGAAGAACATTCCAAACCATTTCAAAATCACAATCACTTAAGTACAATCAGATTCAACTTTTACACATGTATCGCAAGGTGCATCAATACAATCACTGAATATTACAATCATTTCAATATGGTCAATGCAGAAAATCAGACAAAGGCATTGGCGTTATCAACATACATCATGTTGCACTCTGAGATCTTTCAATACATTTATAATACACTTAGTATTCACTGCATACATTCATTTAGAGCTGTACAGCCCCAGAGCTCTCAACAGTTCCCAGCCCCTCAGTGCACTGTGGCAAAAAGGTCTTAGACAGTGACCTTTCCCCATTGAGCCTTTGCGGTGGCTACCCCAAGCTTTAGTGCGTCCCTCAGCACGTAGTCCTGGACTTTGGAAAGTGCCAGTCTGCAACACTCGGTCAGGGACATCTCTTTACACTGGAAGACCAACAAGTTTCGGGCGGACCAAAGAGCGTCTTTCACCGAGTTGATGATCCTCCAGCTGCTGTTGATGTTTGTCACGGTGTTTGTCCCTGGAAACAGTCCATAGATCACAGAGTCCTGTGAGACAGAACTGCTTGGGATGAACCTCGACAGAAACCATTGCATTTCTCTCCAGACCTTCTTTGCAAAGGCACAATCCACAAAGAGATGAACAACGGTCTCATTCCCACCACAGCCACCTCGAGGGCAACGTGCAGAGGGGGTGAGACTCCTGGCATGTTGGAAGGATCTGACGGGGAGGGCCTTTCTCACCACCAGCCAAGCTACGTCTTGGTGCTTGTTGGAAAGTTCTGGCAATGAGGTATTCTGCCAAATGACTTTGACAGTCTGCTCAGGGAACAATCCCACAGGATCCAGCCTCTCCTTTTCCTGCAGGGCCTCTAAGATGTTACGTGCTGACCACTGCCTGATGGACTTGTGGTCAAAGATGTTTCTCTGCATAAATGTTTCCACCAGGGACAGGTGGTGCGGCACGGTCCAACTACTTGGAGCGTTCCACGGCTGCGTGGCCAGACCCATCCTTTGCAACACCAGGGACAGGTAGAACTTCAGCATGTAGTGACACTTGGTGTTTGCGTACCGAGGGTCTACGCACAGCTTGATGCAACGGCACACAAAGTTGGTCATCAGTATGAGAGCAATGTTGGGCACGATTTTTTCCCTCTTATCTAGAGGCTTTTACATCGCGTCCCTGTGGACACAATCCATTTTCGACCTCCAGATAAAGTGAAAGATGGCTCGGCTGATCGTCATCGCGCAGGAGTCTGGAATGAGCTGGACCTGCGCCACGTATAGCTACAGCGAGAGTGCCTCACACCTGATGACCAGGGTCTTACCCGCAATGGAGAGGGAGCATTGCCCCCACATGCCCAGTTTTCTTTTCACCATAGACACTCGCTCCTTCCAGTTTCTAACGCAGGCCCCGGTCCCTCCAAACCATATCCCCAGCACCTTCAGGCCGTCAGCCCTGACGGTGAAAGAGACAAAGGATTGGTCAGCCTAGTTCCCAAAGAACATGTCCTCTCTCTTCCCACGATTCACCTTGGCTCCCGAAGCCAGTTCGAACTGGTCACAGATGTGGATCAGTCTGCGCACCGACAGCGGATCTGAGCAGAAGACGGCGACATCGTCCATGTACAGGGAGGCTTTGAACTGAGCGCCTCCACTGCCTGGGATCATCACTCCTCTTATGCTCGGATCCTTCCTGATGGACTCAACAAAGGGTTCTATGCAACACACAAAAAGGACAGGGGAGAGAGGGTAGACCTGTCTGACTCCAGATTTAATACGAAAGCTATCTGATTCCCACCCATTGATTCAGACTGCGTTACTGATGTTATTGCAGAGCAGTTGGATCCAATTGCGAATTCCCTCCCCAAACCCCATTTCGGAGAGCACATCCACCATTTAAGTCTGCGATATTCTGTCTGATCCAGGCTGATGAGGCAGGTGTCCACACCCCTGTCCTGCACATAGGCAATCGTATCCCTGAGCAGCGCGAGGCTGTCAGAGATCTTCCTGCCCGGCACAGTGCAGGTCTGGTCAGGGTGGATCACCAATTCCAGAGCGGACTTGACCCGATTGGCGATGACCTTGGACAGAATCTTATAGTCCACATTCAACAGTGAAATGGGTCGCCAATTTCTAATTTCCTCCATTTCCCCCTTGTGCTTGTAGATGAGGGTGATGATGCCTTTCCTCATGGATTCTGACATGTTGCCGGCCAGAAGCATACTCTCGTACACTTCTAGCAGGTCTGGATTGATCCAGTCCCACAGAGCCCAATACAACTCAGCCGGTAAGCCATCACTTCCGTGAGTTTTCAGTTTGTCAGGAGTTAGCAGTTTGTCCAGACTCTCCCGTGTACTGTCAAGAACTGACCGCAGGACAAACTTCTTAGACTATTTCACTGCGATGCTGACAGCAGGACACTCTTCCCAGACTGCTTCACCGTTATGCTAACTGCAGGACACTCTTCCTGGACTCTGACCAATCATCTGTCCTGCCACTCATCTTTGCCTTTGTCTGATTGTCTGCATTGGTCATATTGAAATGATTGTAATATTCAGTGATTGTATTGATGCACCTTGTGATACATATGTAAAAGTTGAATCTGATTGTACTTATGTGATTGTGATTTTGAAATGGTTTGGAATGTTCTTCCAGATATTTTATGAATAAAGTATATTTTTCAAAAAAAATCAGTAAATGTTTCAGAAGTCATTTGCTAGATGATATATTCCTCTCTGCAGTTGTTGGTAATTGGAATGAGTTACTTTACTTTTAAAATAAAGGAAAGAATGGAATAGTTGAACCGCCCCCAACAGCCCAACTGATAAAGCCTATAATCCCCCCCAGAGACAGGTAATATTGTAGAGGCAGGTAATACAAGCATAGAATGTCTTTATCCCAGAGACAAAGGTCAATTATGAAACATAACCATCTCGAAATGTTCAGCGGAAGGTCCCCAACACCATTGATTTTTCAGCCAATTCCATTCACTCCACATGGTATCAAGAAGTGGCTGAAAGCACTTGTCCCAGCAATGTCAATGGGCACTGACAACATAGAATGGTTATAGCACAGGAGGTCAGTCGGCCCATCATTTCCATGCAGGCCCTCTGTGGGAGAAACTTGGTCAATCCCAAATATGGAGCACCAGCTGTGACAACTGTCGATATTTTCTACACGTGGTCATCCAAGACAACAGATGCTTCCCATGTCTTTTTTATTAGACTATTAATGGACATAACAGAAATTTAATTAACATTTAACTAAATAAAGACACACTATCACCTGCTTCCTTTGAGCTATTGTCACTATTTTCTAGGGCATTAAATGTGTTTCCTTAACTTTTACTACCTAAGTTCTTCAAATGTTAATTTATAGAAAAGTTCAGATCCCTTTGGTATTACCATCCTCATTTTACAATTTATATCAATGATTCAGATGAGGGGAGTGAAGGCATGGTAGCTAAATTTGCAGATGACACAAAGATAGGTAGAAAAGTATGTTGTGAAGAGGACATGAGGAGATTGCATTCAGATATAGATAGGTTGAGTGAGTAGGCATAAACCTGGCAGATGGATTACAATGTGGGAAAATGTGAAGTTTCTCACTTAGGCAAGAAGAATAGAAAAGCAGACTATGACTTAAATAGGAAAATGACTGCCGAATTCCAAGGCACAGTTTATGTATTCTCATGCATGAGCCTCAAAAAGTTACTATGTAGGTACAACATGTAATTAAGAAGGTTAATGGAATGCTATCCTTCATTACAAGAGAAATTGAACATAAAAGTAAGGATGTTATGCTTCAGTTATACATGACATTTGTGAGACCACATCTCGAATACTGCATGCAGTTTTGGTCTCCTTTTTTAAGGAAGGATGTAAATGCATTAGAAGTGTTTCAGAGGTTTACTGGATTGATATCTGAAATGAGTTGGTTGTCTTATGAAGAAAGGTTAGACAGACTGGGCTTGTTTCCATTGGAGTCTAGAAGAGTGAGGGGTGACTTGACTGAAGTATACAAGATCCTGAACAGTCTTGACAAGCTGGACATGGAAATGATGTTTCTTCTTGTGGGTGAGTCCAGAACTAGCGGTCATCCTTTTAGGACAGAGATGAAGAGAATCTTTTTCTCTCAGAGGATTGTGTGACTTTGGAACTCTCTGCCTCAGAAGGTGGTTGAGGCAGAGTCATTGAATTTTTTTAAGATGGAGGTAGATAGATTCTTGTTAGGCAAGGGAATCAAAGGTTATCGGGGGGGTAGATGGGAATGTGGAATTAGTGATACAAACAGATCAGCCATGATCTTATTGAATATGGAAATCTAAGTGGGAACAGTTTTATCCTGAGTTGAAAGGCAGGCTTACATTTGATAAGCTCAATATTACTCAAGGAATAAACACTATTTCCTTTAAATCCACCTGTTATAATTTCAGTATCTATCATTGAAGTAAACAGCTTCCAGTCTCGTTCCATGACAAAGTCCTTGTTTTGGATTCAAATTTCATAGCAGCACTAGGGCTGCTCCTTCTTTGGGCTGAATAATACGCAGTGATGTTAGTGGCCTACCAACCTCAGGGCCCACCTTCGAAACGCAGCCAATAAAGTGCTAATTGGGGCACTTGAAATTGCAGGGCAGGTTTGAGGCATTCATCCCGCCCAATCAGTGCTGGAGGGCAGGATGTTCAGCCTCCGAGGTTGTTGGTTGTGTTCCGGAATGAGGTCACAGCCAGTAATTTAAAGGCACCACACAAGGATCCAACAAATGCTGGCATTGTTCAGGGTTTGGGAGCTGCACACCATCGCCCTGGCTCTGAGGCCAGGGGCCCAGGGCGAGGGGAGCTGGGAAAATGGGCAGCATGTGCCACCATCTGGAAGCACCTCTCAGAGCACTTCAGATGAGGACAGCAACTCTTCCATCCAGCTGTCATTGACACAGTCCTTGTGCAGGGCCAGAACAAGAAATGATCCTCCTACCTCTCAGCAGGAGCCTTCTAACATGGTGTGCTGCTCAAGGCCCACTGCTGCACAGAAGATGTCCGCAAAAGTCATTCAAGATAAGTAGGGGGGAGGTGGCGTGGGGGCAGATCAGCAGTCTCTCTTCAGTGCAGCCACAAGTGAAGGGGGAGCACTACACCAGAGCACTCGAAAACGTGTCAAAAAACTCCACAGTAGTGAAAAAGAGGGATACATGGATGAGTATCTTATTTCTGTGAATATAAATAATCATTGTATGTTTGTAAATAAACCCAAACTTCATAGTCCCTTATGCTGATGTTTTCATACTATGTTGTTGCTGTGGGACTTGTATCGTGTATCAATGTTTGGAAAGGGTAAGTGTGGTGACATGAGTTGCACATTGCACACGGATAGAGGTTTTGACATACCGTCCACATCTCTGATGCCAGGACTATTGAGATGATTAAAACCTCTGTCATATTAAATGATCCCTTCTATCATGGCCATCCATGCGGGCATGGCCAGGGCCTTTGACCTGAATGTCACCCTGTTCCCCCATCTCATCCTCATTCTCTGAGGAATAGCCCCTACCTGCTATGCCTTTATCCTCCAGGATTTCCCCTGTTTGGATAGCGAGGTTATGGAGGGCGCTGCACAATATGAGGGAACGTGAGGGAACAACGTGAGGGAACGTACTACAATGCCCCTCCAAATCTGTCAAGGTATCTGAATCTCATTTTTCAAGAAGCTGATGGTCTGCTTGGCGATAGCCCTGGCGCTCTTGTGGCTGTCATTGTACCCCCTGTCTGCTTCTATTCTGGTATCCTCACAGGCATCATTAGCCATCTCTTCAATGGGTACCCCTTGTCACCTATAAGTCATCCATCCAGGGCTTCAGGGCCGCTGAATAGGCCTGGCACCTGTGAGTTTCGAAGAATGAAGGAGTCATGGCTGCTGCCTGAGCACCTGGCACATATCTGCATGATCTGGCGATGGTGATCACAGGCCAGTTGGACGTTCAACCAGTGGAAGCCCTTCCTGTTGATGAAGGTGCAAAACGCTGTCCAGAAGGAGAGTTTATGGTGACATGAGTGCAATCAGTGGCACCCTGTACGCTGGGAAACCTGCGATCACCGCTAAGCCTCTGGCTCTATCCAGTTTACTCTGCTTGTCCAGTGTGAAGGAGATGTAATTCCCTGCCCTTCAAAATGTAGCATCAGTGAAGACCTTGATGCAGTGGTGTGCAGCAGTCTGTGTGATGCCACAGGCTGCCTATGTGGGAGAAGTGGTTTTGGTTTGTGAGGCATTGGCACCAGTATTGGGGAAAGTGGGATGTGTACCATTGATATAGTCTACACCTGAATCATGCTGGGGTTGGTGTCCTTACAAGCCACCTAAATAGTGTTTTAAACTGAATAGTGGGGGCAAGGGATCAAATTTGGGAAGATATGGTGAACCGAAGAGTAGAGACAAAGCAAGAGGGACAGGTGTTAATATGGGAAATGATAAACAGACTATGACAGGAAGGGACAGAGAGTACAAATCTAAGAGTAAATCAGCAGATAAGACTAGACACTACAAAATAATAAAAGGACAAAACTAAAGGCCCTGTATCTAAACAAACATTGCATTTGAAACAAAACAGATGAACTGATAGAGCAAATAGAAATAAATAAATATGATTTGATAGCCATTACAGAGACATGGCTACAAAATGACATAGACTGAATTTTGAAGGGTATGTGACTAAGTTAGGAAAAGTTGCAGGGGTGGCTCTGTTAGTTAATGATGGTATTAGCACATTAGAGAGGGATGACCTAAGTTCAAGAAACCAGGATGTAGAAGCGGTTTGTGCTGAGATGAGGAATGATAAAGGCAAGAAGTCATTTGTGGGAGTAGTGTACAGGCCTCCTAATTGTAACTACATGGTAGGACAGAGTATAAAAGAAGAGATAATGGGAGCTTGTCAGAAAAGGTACAGCAATAATCATGGGAGATTTTAACCTACATATAAATTGGAAAAATCAGATGTGCAAAGGTAGTGTATATGAGGAGCTCAGAGAATGTTTTCGGGATAGTTTCTGAAAACAGCATGTTCAGAAGCCAAGCAGGGAGCAGGTTATACTAGACCTGGTAGTGAACAATGAGACAGGATTAATTGATGACCTCCTTGTGAAGGCACCCCTAGGTGACAGTAATTATAATATGATTGAATTTTACATTCATTTTGAGGGACAAACGAGTGTATCCAAGATTAGTATTTTAAACTGAAATAAGGGCAATTATGAGGGCTTGAAAGCATAGAATGAACTAGCAAATGAGGTTAAGGGATATGTCAATAATTCAGTGGCAGACATTTAAAGGGATATTTCAGAATACACAGGATATATACATTCCAATGAGAAAGAAAAATTCTAAGGGGAGAGCCCACCATCCGCATTTAACTAAAAAAGTTAAAGGCAGTATCAAACTTAAAGAAAAAGCATATAATTATGCAAAGAAAGGTGGCAGGTCAGAAGATTGGAAAGAATATAAAGAACAGCAAAGAATGACAAACAGATCAACTAAGAGGGAAAAATTAGAGTCTGAGAGAAAGCTAGCTAATAACAAGACGGATAGTAAGAGTTTATATAGATATTTAAATAAGAAGAGTTAACAAAGTGAGCATTGGTCCGAGAGAGAGTGTGCCTGGGGAATTGATAATGAATTGAAAATGGAAAGTAGGGAGACGGTGGATGAATTAAACAAGCATTTTGCTTCGGTCTTCACTATAGAGGACACAAGTAACATCCCAGAAATAGCTGTAAATCAGGAAATGGAAGGGTGGAGTGTCAGGAAGATATAATAATGTTATTGGAATTTATTGTAAAATAGTGGTATCTGTGTCTATATGTGTCTGTGTGTCTGTGACACTTAATTGAATTAAAGGCAGCTGGTCTGAAGGCTTTGATGTGTTAAAAGATAAACTGATTTTGAAATGTTAATTAGGTAAACAAAGTTGTCAAGGGAACATCTGCATTTTAAAATAAAACAGACTATATTGTTTTCAAAAGAGGGAGTGAAATGTGTCACCTAACCAGGTGAAGTTCAGAAACAATCAGCAGGATTTTCCACACATGCTAGCCACCGTGATCTTCCAGTCCTGCTGCAAGTCAATGGACTCCGTTGCGCCCGCGGTGGGTTCCGCCCATGATGGGGCCGAGAAATCACGGCCAGTGTGTTTATTTTTCTCAAATATTACTGGTAAAACTTAGTACTATGAGAGATTTTTATTATCAGAAAGGTAAAGTCCAAAGACATAGTGAAACAATGGGAATTTACATTCAAAGGGTAAAATATGTATAAAGGAGTGAAGGCTGTGTACAAGGGTAGGCAATTTAAGATCTAATGAATGTGAAAATCCTTCAGCATCTAAGCCTCAAGCTGCTATCTGCAACAGTCTTTACGGTGGAAGACACGAGTAACATCCCCAAAGTTCAAGAGCTCGGGGGGCAGAGGTGGCCATTACCAAGGAGAAGATGCTAGGAAAACTGAAAGGTCTGAAGGTGGATAAATCACCTGGACCAGATGGATTACACCCCAGAGTTCTGAAGGAGATAGCTGAAGAGATAATGGAGGCGTTAGTGGTGATCTTTCAGGAATCACTGGAGTCAGGGAGGGTTGTAGAGGACTGGAAAATCACTAATGTAACTCTCCTGTTTAAGAAGGGAGTGAGGCAAAAGACGTGAAATTACAAGCCGTTTAGCCTGACCCCAGTCGTTGGTAAGATTTTAGAGTCCATTATTAAGGATGAGATTTCAGAATACTTGGAAGTGCATGGTAAAATAGGGCAAAGTCAGCATGGTTTCATCAAGGGGAGGTCATGCCTGACAAATCTGTTAGAATTCTTTGAGGAGGTAACAAGCAGGTTAGACAAAGGAGAGCCAATGGATGTTTATCTACTTGGACTTCCAGAAGGCCTTTGACAAGGTGCCACACAGGAGGCTGCTCAGTAAGATATGGTGTTAGAGGCAAGGTACTAGCATGGATAGAAGATTGGCTGTCTGGCAGGAGGCAGAGAGTGGGGATAAGGGGGTCCTTCTCAAGATGGCGGCCGGTGACTAATGGAGTTCTGCCGGGGTCAATATTGGGTCCACAACTTTTCAATTTATACATTAATGATCTAGATGAAGGAACTGAGGGCATCCTGGCTAAGTTTGCAGATGATACAAAGATAGGTGGAGGGACAGGTAGTATTGAGGAGGCGGAGAAACTGCAGAAGGATTTGGACAGGTTAGGAGAATGGGCAAAGAAGTAGCAGATGGAATACAACGTGGGGAAGTGTGAGGTCATGCACTTTGGTAGGAAGAATAGAGGCATAGACTATTTTCTAAATGGAGAGAGAATTCAGAAATCTGGAGTGCAAAGGGACTTGGGAGTCCTAGTCCAGGATTCTCTTAAGGTTAACTTGCAGGTTGAGTCAGTATTTAGGAAGGCAAATGCAATGTTGGCATTTATTTCAAGAGGACTAGAATATAAAAGCAGGGATGTGCTGCTGAGGCTTTATAAGGCTCTGGTCAGACCACATTATTGTGAGCAATTTTGGGCCCCTTATCTCAGGAAGGATGTTCTGGCCCTGGAGAGGGTCCAGAGGAGGTTCACGAGAATGAACCCAGGAATGAAAGGCTTAACATATGAGGAACGTTTGAGGACTCTGGGTCTATACTCAATGGGGTTTAGAAGGATGAGGGGGGATCTGATTGAAACTTACAGAATACTGAAAGGCCTGGATAGAGTGGATGTGGGGAAGATGTTTCCATTAGTAGGAGAGACTAGGACCCGAGGGCACAGCCTCAGGGTAAAGGGAAGACCTTTTAGAATAGAGATGAGGAGAAACTTCTTTAGCCAGAGAGTGGTGAATCTATGGAATTCATTGCCACAGAAGGCTGTAGAGGCCAGGTCATTGAGTGTATTTAAGACTGAGATAGATAGGTTCTTGATTGGTAAGGGGAATCAAAGGTTACGGGGAGAAGGCGGGAGAATGGGGTTGAGAAACTTATCAACCATGATTGAGTGGTGGAGCAGGCTCGATGGGCTGAATGGCCTAATTTATGCTCCAATGTCTTATGGTTTTATGGTCTTACAAGCTGAAGAAGTAAACTCACTTTGAATTAGATTGTTCAGGTGTCATGTTTTCATGCCTGAGTCCTTTAAAACCTGTAACTTAATGTTGCTTGAACGAAAGTGTAACTGGGTGTTAGATTATTTAGAGGATTTAGAAGTTATCATAGTAGTAATTTGCAGACATGTGTATGTGCTTAAATCATTTTTCTTATTAATAAATGTTTAATCCAGATTTATTAAAAAAAACCTATAAGGCTCGGTGGTCTTATTATTACTGAATTCAAAGCCCGCATTTCGAAACAAACAAATTGAAAAAATGTTGTGGCAATTGTCTCAAGTTTCCCTCTGGGATTTGAACAACTCAGCATTTACCATCAGCTGTACCATGACAGGGAGGAACTCGGGAAAATTACAATCACCAGGGAAGTGGTATTGAGCAAATTATTGGGGCTGCGGGCTGATGAATCTCCAGTCTCAGGTGGACGTCACTACAAGGTCTGGAAAGAAGTGGCTAGTGAGATAGCTGATGCACCAGTTTTAATTTTCCAAAATTCCCTAGATTTGGGGAAGATTCCATTAGATTGGAAAATAGCAACTTTAACTCTTTTATTCAAAAAGGGGTAGGGGGGAGTCAGAAAGCAGGAAACTATAGGCCAGTTAGCCTAACACCTGTCATAGGGAAAATGTTAGAAGCTATTATTAAAGTTGTTATAGCAGGGTGCTTAGAAAAATTCAAGGCAATCAGGTAGAATAAACATGGTTTTGTAAAAGAGAAATCATGTTTAACCAATTTATTGGAGTTCTTTGAAGGAGTTACTTGTGCTGTGGACAAAGGGGAACAGGTAGGTGTACTATACTTAGATTTCGAGAAGGCATTTGATAAAGTGCCACATCAAAGGTTATTGCAGAAAATAAAAGCTCATGTTGTGGTGGTAGCATATTGGCATGGATAGAAGATTGGCTGGCTAACAGAAAGCAGGGAGTTGGCATAATGGGTCTTTTTCAGGTTTGCAGGATGTGATGAGTGATGTGCCACAGGGATCAGTGCTGGGACCACAACTTTTTACAATATATATAAATGACTTGGATGAAGGGACCGAAGGAATGGTTGCTAAATTTGCTGATGACACAAAGATAGGTAGGAAAGTAAACTGTGAAGAGGACGTAAGGAGGCTACAAAGTTACATAGATAGGTTAAGTGAGTGAGCAAAGATTTGGCAAATAGAGTATAATGCGGGCAAATGTGAAATCATTCATTTTGGCAGGAAGAACAAAAAAGCTTATTATCTAAATGGTGAGAGACTGAAAAGTGTTATCATTTATTGCGAGGGGAATTGATTACAAAAGTAGGGAGGTTATACTTCAGTTGTACAGGGCATTGGTAAGACCACATCTGGAGTACAGTACTGGTCTTATTTAATGAAAGATGCACATGCATTAGAAGCAGTTCAGAGAAGGTTCACTAGGCTAATACCAGGTCCTATGAGGAAAGGCTGGGCAGGTTAGGCTTGTATCCACTGGAATTTAGAAGAGTAATAGGTGATTTAATTGAAACCTTTAAGATCGTGAGGGGTCTTGACAGGAGAAGATGTTTCCTCTTAAGGACATAAGAAATAGGAACAGGAGTAGACCATTTGGCTCCTCGAGCCAGCTCCGCCATTCAATATGATCATGGCTGATCTTCTTGTGTTTCGATTTCCACATTCCCATCTAACCCCAATAACCTTTTATTCCCTTGCCTAACAAGAATCTATCTACCTCTGCCTTAAAAATATTCAATGACCCCGCCTCCACCACCTTCTGAGGCAGATTTGCACAAACCTCAGAAAAAATTTCCCCTCATCGCTGTCCCAAAAGGGCAACCCCCAATTTTAAAAGAGTGCCCCCTAGTTCTGGACTCACAAACAATGGGAAACATCCTTTCAACATCTACCTTGTCAAGGCCAAGCAAGATCTTGTATATTTCAATCAAATCACCCCTCACTCTTCTAAATTCCAGTGGAAATAAGCCCAGTCCGCCCAGCCTTTCCTTATAAGACAACCAACTTATTCCAGGTATCAATCTAGTAAACCTCCTTTATTTAAACTGCCTTCAATGTTTTTACATCTTTCCTTAAGTAAGGAGATCAAAACTGCACACAGTATTCAAGGTGCAGTCTCACCAATGTCCCCTATAACAGAAGCATAACATCTTTATTTTTATGTTCAATCCTTCTCATAATAAACATTAGCATTCCATTAGCCTTCTTAATTACTTGCTGTACGTGCATAATAACTTTTTGTGACTCATATACTAGAACACCTAGATCCCTCTGCACTTCCGAATTATGCAGCCGTTCTCCATTTAAGGGATACTCTGCTTTTTTGTTCTTCCAGCCAAAGTGAACAACTTCACATTTTCCCACATTAAACTTCATTTTCTAGATCTTTGGCCACTCACTCAACCTATCTATGTCCATCTGCAACCTCCTCATGTCCTCTTTACAACATACTTTCCCACCTATCTTTGTGTCATTTGCAAATTTAGCTACCATGCCTTCATTAATCTCATCTAAGTCATTGTTGTAAATTGTAAGAAGTTGAGGCCCCAGTACAGACTCCTGTGGTACTCCACTCATGACATCCTACCAATCAAAAAAAGTCCCATTTATGCATACTCTCTGCTTTCTGCCAGCCAGCCAGCCAATCTTCTATCCATGCTAATATGTTACCCCCTGCACAAAGGGCTTTTATTTTCCATAATAGTCTTTGATGTGGCAGCTTATCAAATGCCTTCTGGAAATCCAAGTACAGTACGTCTATAGGCTCCCCTTTATCCATTACGCATGTTACTCCTTCAAAATCTCCAATAAATTAGTTAAATATGATTTTCCTTTCACAAAACCATGCTGACTCTTCCTAATTGCTTTGAGCTCTTCTAAGTGCCCAGCTATAAACCCCTTAATGATTGATTTTTATAACTTCCCTATGACAGACATCAAGCTAACTGGCCTATAGTTTCCTGTTTTCTAGCTCCCTCCCTTCTTGAATAGAGGGGTCATTTTACTACTTTCCAATCTGATGGAACCTTTCCACAATATAGCCAGTTTTGGAAAATTAACACCAGCGCATCGACCACCTCATTAGCCGCCTCTTTTAGGACTCTAGGATGTAGTCCATCGAGATCCGGAGACTTGCCAGCCCACAGCTCCATCAATTTGCTCAATAATATTTCCCCAAGTGATTTCAATTTCACCAAGCTCCTTTCTCCCATTCACCTCCTGATCTGCAGCTGTTACTGGAATGTTTTTTATATCCTCTATAGTGAACACAGAATCAAAATGTTTGTTCATTTCTTCCACTATTTCCTTATTATCTACTATTAACTCTCCACTGTCACTATCAATACTCACTTTACTTACTCTTTTCCTTTTTTAGTACCTGTAGAAACTCTTGCCATCCGTTTTTACATTTTTAGCTAGCTTGCTGTCATACTCTAATTTCTTTCTCCTGATTAACCTTTTATCTATTCTCTGACATTCTTTATATTCTGTCCAATCATCTGTCCTGCCACTCATCTTTGCAGAGTTGTATGCTTTTTCCTTAAGTTAGGTGCTTTCCTTAACTTCTTTAGTTAACCACGGATGGTGGGTCCCGCCCCCACCCTTAGAATTTTTCTTTATAGTAGGAATGTACTTATTTTGAGTATTCTAAAATATCCCCTTAAATGCCTGCCACTGCTTCTCTATTGATCTAGCCTCTAGCCTAGTTTCCCAGTTCACTTCAGCTAGCTCAGCTTTCATCCCCACATAGTTGCTCTTATTTAGCTTTAAGATACTAGTCTTGGACCCACTCTTCTCCCTTTCAATTATATAAAGTTCAATTATATTGTGGTCGCTGCTACCGAGTGGTGCCTTTACCCTGAGGTTATTAATTAGTCCTGTCACGCTACACAATACCAAGTCTAAGATAACCTGCTCTCTGGTTAGTTCCTGAACGTACTGCTCTCAGAAACTACTCAAAAGTATTCTAAGAACTCCTCATCCAGGCTACTGCTGCCAATCTGATTTTTCCAGTTTATGTGTAGATTAAAATCACCCATGATTATTGTCATCCCTATATCATAAGCACACAATATTTCCTCTTGAGTACTTTGTCCTGCACTGTGGCTACTGTTAGGGAGCCTGTAGACCACTAATGACTTGTTTCCCCTACTATTCCTTATCTCCACCCAAACCGATTCTACATCCTGACCTCCTGAACCAAGGCTCCTCTAATTATTGCACTAATGCCCTCTTTGATTAACAGTGCCCCTCCATCTTTATCTAGCTTCCTCTTCTTCTTGAATGTCATATACCCCTCAATCTTAAGGACCCAACCTTTGTCAACCTGCGGCCATGTCTCCGTAATTGCTATCAGATCATATTTATTTACTTCAATGTGAGCCATCAATTCATTTACTTTGTTAGTGATGCTACATGCATTCAGATATACAGGCTTCAGTTTTGTCTTTTTGTTATGTTTGTAACATCTAGTCTTCACTGTTAATATATTCTTAGGTTTTTTTGCCTCTGTCACTTCCTGCCATTTCTCATATTACTATTTTGCTCTCCTATCTTGACCCTACACCTTGAATTGTTATCTTTACCCAAGCTTGATCCCTCAACCCTCTTGTGGGAGAATCTAGAACTAGGGGTCACTGTCAGAAAATAAGAGATGAGGAGAAACTTTTTCTTTCAGAGGGTTGTGAATCTTTGGAACTCTCTTCCTCAAAAGGTGGTGGAAGCAGAGTCTTTGAATATTTTTAAAGCAGAGCTAGATAGATTCTTGATTAACAAGGGCCTGAATTTTATCCTTGGTGGGCACGTGCTATTGGTGGGTCCGGGAGCAGTCGGGAAACGGATCTCATACCGCGATCAGCCCCTGGCCATGATTTCATGCTGGGCCGGCCAATTAACTGCCAGCCAGTGTGAAACGCGTGCTGAAAAGCTTAGCACCGCCGGGGTGGGGGTGGGAAGAGGCCGGGCGCAGGTGGGCACTGCGAGAAAGCTCCCTGAAGGCGGACAGCTGCCTCAGGGAGCTGCAGACCTGAAAATCTTAAAATAAAGTTTTTGAAACCAGACAGAAAATGTCCATGCATCACAATTAGGCACCTGAAGATATACCTGCTAAAAATGCTGTCCATAGATTTGTTTTTTTAAATTTCACAATGGAAATTTTATCCCGCCCTTGGATGAGGTTTGATGAAAAATGTAAAGGCTGCCTGTCTGATTCGCCCGTCCGCCACCCATAATGTTGGAATGGGCCACAGAATATCGGAGACAGTTGCGCCATTCATGGGCTTAATTGCCCTCTTAGTTGTCAGCGGGCACGCTTCCGACTTTTATGTGCTCCTGCTGAGCACGATGACATCTGGACGCTCGCTCGATGCCTTGTTGCGTGATTTTATGCCCAATCGGGTCAGATGCACCCCTGCCTGCGGGATCTAAAATTCAGCCCAAGGGGTCAGGTGAAAGGTTATTGAGGGAAGGTAGGAATGTGGTGTTGAGGTTACATTCAGATCTGCCATGACCTTATTGAATGGCGGAGCAGGCTTGAGGGGCCAAGTGGCCTACTCCTGCTCCCAATTCGATAAAACAATTAATAAGCATACTTGATTCTTGGAGTGCAGGTCTGTCCTGTTCCTCACTCCTGTGCTGTGGTGATCACTCAAGCCATCTTCTGCTTTATCTGGAGGTCGAAAATGGACCATGTTTGCAGAGACACAATGTACAAACTTCTAGATGAAGGGGGAAAAATCATGCCCAACATCTCCCTCATCCTGATGGCCACCTTTGTGTGTGGCTGCATCAAGCTGTGCATAGACCCTCCATATACAAACACTAAGTGCTGAGGTTCTACCTGTCCCCGGTGTTGGGAAGGATAGGTCTGGCCACGTTGCCATGGAATGCTCCAAGTAGTTGAACTGTGGCATACCACCTATCCCTCATGAAGAAGTTTATGCAAAAAAGGCACCTTTGACCACAAGTCCATCAGGCAATGGTCTGCAGGTAATGCACCAGAGGCCCTGTGGGAAAAGGGGATGGTAGATCCTGTTGAATGGTTCTCCGAGCAGACTGCCAAAGTCATTTGGCAGAAAGCTCATTGCCAGAACTTTCAAACAAGCACTAAGATGCAGCTTGGCTGGTGTTGAGAAAGGCCCTGCTCATCAGATCTTTTCTACATGCCTGCAATTCCACCCCCTCCACACATTGCCCTCGAGGTGGCTGCCATGGGGCAGACACCATTGTTTGCCTCCTTCTGGAATGTTCCTTTGAAAAGCAGGTCTAGAAAAAAGGTGCAGTGGTTTTCGCTGAGGTTCATCCTGAGCAGCTGACACAGTACTCTTTGCTCTACGGGCTGTTCCCAGGGGGACACACCAAGACAAACGTCAACTACGGCTGGAGGATCATCAACTTGGTGAAAGATGCTCTTTGGTCCGCCTGAAACTTACTGGTCTTCAAGTGCAAAGAATTGCCCTTGCCCGAGCGTTGCAGACCGGCACATTCCAAGGCCCAGGACTTGGTGCTGAGGTGTGCACTAAAGTTTGGGGCAGCCACTGCAGAGCCACAATGGGGAAAGGTCGCTGTCTAATGCCTTTCAGCCATAGTGTGCCAAGGGGCTGGAAACTGTGCAGAACCTCCATGGACTGTATGCCTAACATTGAATAGGAATACAAAAGTATTGAAATTATATTGAGGCAACTCAGAGGAACATGCTGTACGAAAGAAATCTATTGCACTTATTGTATTTTTTCAATTTGAAATGTTTTGCCCCCAGGGGATGTGCCTGACCTGGAATGTTTTTGAAAATATCAAAACAATTACAATTGTGTTGAGGCACCTAAGAGTGGAACACACTATGTGGAGACAAGTCGGGTTTTGTGGCATTTGCTATAAATTTTAAGTTCAAAAGTTTTGGAATGTACTTCTACAAATTTTATGAATAAAGTATATATTTTTGGAAAAAAAACTTTACATTCCAATGATTGGGGAAGTGGTCCATTAAAATCAATGAATAATTTTGCATTGATTTATTTGGCTTTACGGGAACCAATGGTGGCAGTTTAATAAGTGTGCATAGCTAATGAATTGGCCATGTTTGTTTTACATACTTTATCCATGCCTGGCCGCCAGTACAAGGAAGTCAATTTGTAGAATGCTGTTCTGGCACCATAATTTTCCTTGTCAGCTTCCTTTACAAGTTGTTCTGGTTTCTGACTCAGTTCTCAGTTTCTCGGTTTCCCTTAGAGAACTTAATTAGCACCATGCGAGTAGAGATCTCTGAGTAAAAGTACTTTTGGATTCTCTTTTGCTGGGTCCAATAGCTGAATCAGTTTCTCATCCTGCTTAACTGCCCTTTCTGCCCTAGTGATAACACTAATTTTTGCAGGTCCCTCTTGAGACAGTGTCATGTAGAGTGAAAGTTTCACCTGTTCATCTGTAAGAAAATTGCCCTTTGAGTATATTGTCCCAGTGGTATGCCCATTTACATGAATAATCTGACAAGTTTGTTTTTCCATTTTCAAATGGAGAAAGTTCTTCCACAATGACTTATGTTTTATTGGTTAATCCTTATGATTGGTTAATCCTGTTTGTTCCCAGAACACTACCTCCTGGTTGTGCCCTCTCTTACAATAATCACTATCTGTACAGATTAATGTGGGATCAATAGGGGCAGCCTTTTCTCAAGTATACTGTAGTGCTGCTGCGTCACACACTGTGCTGTCTTGTGGCCAAGGGATATGGATATCAATTCTCCTGGATAAAAAAGATGAGGAATCATAAGTGCCCACAACTATCCCCATCCCAGAAGAGAATTATTGGGATGCCCGCTTTTTAGCGGCCATCAACGACCCATCACTTTCCAAGGCTTGAAATTGAATTGACATTTGCTGAAGGTAAAGATACTCTGAAAGATAAAAGGAGCTGCACAGCATTTTTGTCTGGAACTGGGAAGGTTTAGCAGAGAGGTAGAGCCCAAGAATCATGGTTAAGTGAGCAGGAGAGTTGTGGAAATGGGTTAATGTGTGATTTCTACAGAGCCCAGCAACATGCAGAGTGGGAACAGCAGCCAGTAAAGGACTGAGTGAAACCTGGGGACTGGCCAGGCCTTGTGCAGTGTAGGAGATTGTGGTGAATTTCAGAGTATCTGTTGATTATAGGATTATTACTAGTTATAGGTAAAATATTGGGATTACTATGTATAAATTGGCTAATTTCGGTCACTTGTTACTTGTTACTGGTAGGACTTAAGTTCCTTCTACCTCTGGTTGTGCCTTTTTCCACAGATCAGATTTTCACCCCACTCTTCCGTCCCCACACCAACACCCGCCCCCACTAACACCTACCCCCCCCCCACCCCCCACCATCTACAACCACTACGACCACTCACAGATGAACTCCTAATTCTTGAACTTGTCGCACAACAACTGCTGACCTAAATGCACCAGCAGGATGTCCAATTATCAAACTTCCGAATGCCTCCAGTCAAATCGAATAACGCCTGGGCTCACAGTTACAAAGCACAGAGGAAGACGTTACAGATTCTGCTCCATAGGTCCAGCCTCACTGATGAATGAAAATGAAACAATCAGGGAAGCTATCAAAATGAGCTGAGTAACTTCCCTCCTGACTCCCCAAAGTCTGTCCACCAGCTACAAGGCACAAGTCAGGAGTGTGATGGAATACTCTCCACTTGCCTGGATGAGGGCAGCTCCCACAACACAAGAGGTTTTGCACCATCCAGGACAAAGCAGCACTTGACTGACACCCCTTCTGCAAACATTCACTTCCCCTGCCACCGATGAACAGTAGCAACAGTGTGTACCATCTGCAAAATGCACTGCGGAAATTCACCAAGGCTCCATTGGCAGCACCTTCCAAACTCATGACCACTGCCATCTAGAAGGACAAGGGCAGCAGGCACATGAGAATGCCATCACCTGTAAGTCCCGCTGCAAGCCACTCACCATTCTGACTTGGAAATTTTTCGCCGTTCATTCACTGTCATTGGATCAAAATCCTGGAGCTCACTCCCTAACAGCACTGGGGGTGTACCTACACCACATAGACTGCAGCGGTTCAAGAAGGCAGCTCACACCACCACCTTCTCAAGGGCAATTAGGGATGGGCAATAAATACTGGCCTTGCCAGCAACGCCCATATCCTGTAAAGGAAAAAAAAACAGATGTCCTCAATCTTCTGACATGAATAAAACCTGTTCAGTCCTGTTTATATATGAACATATCAGGCAGAAAAGACCAGCTAGTCCATCCAGATTGTCCTACAGGGCAGTGATAAGAGGAGTTTCACTCATCTTTGCACTCATCTAATTGATATATTGAGCTGACCAATTCAAAGCACTAACCCCTTAGCCCCAGTACATATCGAGGTGACTCCAAGGTTAATTGGCAGAATCTAAATGTTAAAGACCCTCAGTCCTGTGATATTGACTGACCCAAATTTTCTCTTTCCTAGAACAAAGTACCTCACTGGAACAACAGCATCTCAGTGTGCAATTACCAACAAATCCTTTCACTGCCCAGTGGTTGCAAGTATAAGGTTAGTTTTACTGTCCAGAAGAAGTTGAACACATGAAGCTTGCCATTAAACTCCAAGAGACCTTATTTGTTATCAATTGCTTCATTATTACAATCGAGGTAAAACCTTGGCCAAGTTTTATAGAAAAGAAATCTGTATTGCTGTGAGTTGAGGTGATATTGAGCTGATATTAAGGTGATCACTTTAAACATATCTGCACTATGTCGACTAGATAGATAGATACATAGATAGATAGATAGATATTGAAAAGAGTTTAGTTCCAAAAAGGCTCCCACCATGGAAATAAGGCACTCTCACCATTGGTTCAATTCCAATTTTACTTCTTGTTGTTGGACTCACTTACATAAGATAATAATCAATGTCCATACAATGACCAATGTGAAGGCAAGGCTGACCAGCACTGTGATAGCAGCGCTGAGTGAGCTGGCTGTAGACGCAAAGTGCTCAACTTCTTCCACATCTCCCAAAACTTTCTGATCTGTAGACTTAAAGGAAACAAGTGTGGATTCATACAATAAGATATTAAAAATCTTAATGCTAGTTGGACAATTACAATTTAACGCTTGAACTTAGTAACTTTGAAAAGGTTATAGGCTGTGCAAGATGCTTTCTGGTAAAGTATTTACACTGTTTACTGGTACTATTTTATCAGTGTCATTTGTGTTGTTAATCAGGAAAACGTGACCATTGCACACAGTAATTTCCAGCAACAAATACCAGTGGATTTTGCCACACTCAACTCAAAAATATTCCTTAACCCAATAAAAGAATGAAGAAACAATTGCCCAGGATTCACACTTAAATACAAAGCAGAGCAGTTGGGTGAGGTGGTGTTGTAGTGGTAATGTCACTGTATGAGTAATCTAGAGGCTGAGGTCATTCTCTAGGGACACAGGTACAAATCGCACCACATCAACTGGTAGAATTTAAGCTAGTTTCAGTGATGGTGATCCTTTAGGGCAGCAAATTAGCTTTCTTAGCTGGTCCGGCCTACATGTTACTCAGGACAGCAAATTGCTTGACTGTTAACTGGCCTCTAAAATGACCTAGCAAGCCAATTGACAGTATCAAACTACTTCAAAGTCAAAAGGGAATGAAAGTGGATGGATGACCCGGCATCAACCTGGGCAATGGCACACCAAGTCCTGTCGACCCTGCAAAGTCCTCCTTACTAACATCTGGGGGCTTGTGCTGAAACTTGGAGAACTGTCTCAACAACTACTCAAGCAACAACCTGGAATAGTTGTACTCACCCAATTATACCTTACAATGTCCCAGACACCCACTATCACCAACCTTGGGTATGTCCGTCCCACTGGCAGGACAGATTGATTAGAGGTGGCAGCATAGCGGTATACAGCGGGTGGGAGTTGCCCTGTGATTCCTCAGCATTGGCTCCAGACCCCATCAAGTGTCATGGCATCAGGTAAGCTTCCCGCTGATTACCACTGATCATGCACTGCAACCCCCACCCCCACCTCCCATCAGCTGATGAATCAGTGCTCCTCCATGTTGAATACCAATTGGAAGAAGCACTAAGGGTGACAAGGGCACAGAAGTCTGGGTAGGGGACTTTAATGTCCATCAGCAAGAGCACCACTACTGACTGAACTGGCTGAGCCCCAAAGGACATAGTTGAAAGACTGGGGCTATGGCAAGTGGTGAGGGAACCACCAAAAGAGAAAACCTATTTGACCTCATCCTCACCGATATATCTGTCACAGACGCGTCTGCCCATGACAGTATTGGTAGTAGTGATCACCGTACAGTCCTTGTGGAGATGAAGTCCTGTCTTCCCATTGAGTATAGCTAAAAGGGAATGATTTTAAACAGATTTAGCAACTGAAAACTGGGCATCCATGAGGTGCTACAGGTCATCAGCAGCAGCAGAATTGTATTCAGCCATAATCTCTAAATTCATGGCTATTAATATCAAGCCAGGGAATAACTCTCATTTAACGAAGAGTGCAGGAGAGCATGCCTGGAGCAGCACTAGACATGCTTACAAATGAGGTGCCAACCTGGTGAAGCTACAACACAGGACTACTTGTATGCCAAATGGTGGAAGCAGCAAGTGATAGGCAGAGCTAAGCGATCCCACAACCAACAAATCAGATCCAAGCTCTGCAGTCCTACCACATCCAGTCGTGAATGATGGTGGGGCAATTAAACAACTTACTGGAGAAGGAGGGTCCACAAATAACCCCATTCTCAATGATTGGGGAGCCCAGCACATCAGTGCAAAAGGCAAGATTGAAACATTTTCAACAATCTTTCAGCCAGAAGTACCAAATGGATGATCCATCACAGCCTCCTCTTGAGGTCCACAGCATCATAGATGTAAGTCTTGAGCCAATTTGATTCAATTCACATGATTTCAAGAAAGGGCTGAAGGCACTGGATACTGCAAAGGCTATGAGCCCTGACAATATTCCGGCAATAGTACTGAGGACTTGTGCTCCAGAACTTGCCACATCCCTAGCCAAGCTGTTCCAGTGGAATTTTGCCCAGGTATGTCCTGTGCACAAAAGGCAGGGCAACACCAACCCAACAAATTACCAATTACCACCCCATTGGTCATCAGCTAAGTGATGGAGGTGTCTTTGACAGCAATATCAAGTGGCAGTTACACAGCAAATGCCTGCTCACTAACGATCAGTTTGGGTTCTGCCAGGGCTGCTCAGCTCCTGACCTCATTACAGTCTTGGTCCAAAATGGACAAAACAACTGAACTCAAGAGGTGAAGTGAGAGTACTGCCCTAGACATCAAGGCAGAATCTGACCAAGTGTAGACTCAAGGAGCCCTAGCAAAACTGAAGTCAATGGGAATCAGGAGCAAAACCCTCCACTGGTTGGAGTCATACTGAGCACAATGAAAGATTGTTGTGGTTTATGGAGGTCAATCATTTCAGTTCCAGGGCAGCGCTGCAGGAGTTCCTCAGGGTAATGTTCTAGTTCCAACCATCTTCAGCTGCTTCATCAATGACCTTCCCTCCATCATAATGTCAGAAGTGGGGATGTTCACTGATGATTGCAATGTCCAGTACCATTAACAACTCTTCAGATCCTGAAGCAGTCCATGTCCATTCAGGCTTGGGTTGATAAGTGGCAAGTAACATTTGGAAGTGCCAGGCACTGACCATCTCCAACAAGAGAGAATTTAATCATCTCCCCCTAACTTTCATTTGCATTACCATCACTGAAACCCCAGCATCAACATCCTGGGGTTACCATGGATCAGGAACAGAACTGGATCAGCCATATAAATACTGTGGCCCAAGAGCAGGTCAAAGGCTGAGAATTCTGTAGAAAGCAACTCACATCCTGACTCCCCAAAGCCTGTCCAGCACTTACATGGCACAAGTCAGAAATGTAGTGGGATACTCCCGACTTGCCTAGATGAGTATAGCTCTGACAAGACTCAAGAAGCTTGACATCATCCAGGACAAAGCAGCCTGATTGATTGACACCCCATCTATCACCAATGCACTGTTACAGCACCTATGTATCATCTACAAGATGCACTGAAGTAACTCACCAAGGCTCCTTTGACAGCACCTTCCAAACCCGTGATCTATACCATCCAGAAGGACAAGGGCAACAGAGACATGGGAACGCCACCACCTGCTAGGACTGAGTGCATACATTGTTGGGTAAGGAGTCAATTTTTTTTTCTTTTGTGCAAATCTAATTTAGTTTGTAGCTGGCATTAAACTGAAAGCTACAGTTTAAATTCTGTAGTTGCCAGCCTTGAGCAACCATTTTTCAAGGGTTCCAGTGAAACACCAGCTTACTTAAGAGCCAGTTGAAAGTAGATCCTTATCAAGCACCTCAACAAGGACTTTTGTGTTAGAAGCATACATAAGTAGCCAACTTGGTGCAACTTAGCACTTGAGTGCTACTTACAATAGAGTGCCGGAGTTGAGCGCGTCAGGAAGTTAAGCGGAGGAAGGGAAAGAGCTGTTTGGTTGCTTTTGCCTAAACTTTTTCAGCCTCCAGGAATGGATTCTTGTTCTGCTACAGGAGAAGCTGGTTAATTGGTGAGTATCTGGTAAGTGATTAAGGTTTATTCTATTCAAAGGGGTGAATGGGAGAGGATAAAAGGCACCAATTGAGGGGCCTACCTGCAGTAAGACTAGCGGCAGAGTGACATCACAAACCATAACGTGACACAAGCGCAGGGAAAGCAGCTGATTGGTGAATAGGATTGGTGGGTATTTCTAGTCTTTTAAGTAAAAGTAGAAGTAAGGTCTTTAGTTTGTGTTTAGGTCTCTAGCCTTTCTTTCTTTTTCTTAAAAATAGCTTAAGTATAATATTGATACTGGTGTAAAAAAATTAATTACAATAAAGTGTCAAGAGCAGGAGATTCGTCAAGTGTAAAGAGCAGGGATACGAGAGTAATTAATTATTAACTTAAATAAAATACGATAGTGATGGCAAGACGGACGGTGTGTTGCTACTGCAAAATGTGGGAGCTGCTGGACACCAGGGTGATCCAGAGCAAACACATCTGTAGTAAGTGTTTGCAGCTCGATGAACTTCAGGTCCGAGTTGAGGAGCTGGAGTCCGAGCTGCAGACATTGCACCACATCAGGGAAGGAGAAAGTTACCTGGACACTTTGCTCCAGGAGGTGGTCACACCTCTCAGATTAGGTAATTCAAATTTGATCGATGATCAGGGGCAGGAGGGTGTGACTACAGGTGAGGCAGTTATGGGGACCCAGGGGGTAACATCTGAGGAGCCTCGGCTCCTGCAATTGTCCAACAGTTATGAACAAGCTGTGTAAACAAGAGCAGGGACAGCAGGAAGGATGAGCTAACTGACCACAGGGAACCATTCAAGTGCAGGGAGGAAATAGGAATGTAGTAGCGGTAGGGGACAGTATAATTAGAGGGATAGATACTGTTCTCTGCAGCCGTGAGCATGATTCCTGAAGGTTGTGTTGCCTGCCTGGTGCGAAGGTTAAGGACATCTCCTCAGGGCTGGAGAGGAACTTGGGGTGGGAGGGGAGGAATTCAATTGTCATCATCCACATTGGTACCAATGACATTGATAGGACTAGAAAGAAGGTTCTGCTAAAAGAATTTGAACAGTTAGGAGCTAAATTAAAAAGCAGAACCTCCAATGTAACAATCTCAGGATTACTACCAGAACCACGGGCAAAACTGGCATAAGGTAAATAAAGTCAAGGAGTTAAATGCATGGCTCAAAGATTGGTGTGCGAAGAATGGGTTTCAGTTCATGGGGCACTGGCACTAGCAGAAGGGAACTGTTCTGGTAGGATGGGCTTCACTTACACCGTGCTGGGACCAGTGTCCTGGCGAATCGAATAACTAGGGCTGTAGGGAGAGCTTTAAACTAAATAGAATGGGGGAGTGTTCTGGAGAGGGATACGTAGGCTTACAAAGCAAAAGGATATTGCAGCATTGCGGGGCAGTTATTTAGGTAATGTTACCCAGACTGGGACAGGAAGGAACAGAGTGTACAAACATAAAAAAAAACAGCAAATAGGGTCAAAGGGGGAAAAAAATAGCAAAAAGGCAAAACCAATAGCTCTTTACTTAAATGCATGTAGTATTTGGAACAAAATTAATTCATTAACTGCGCAAATAGAGGTTAATAGGTATAATCTTATAGCCAATATGGAGACATGGTTACAAGGAGATCAAAGCTTGGAACTAAATGTTCAGGGTATGTGAATTTTCGAAAGGACAGGCAGGAAGGAAAGCATTTGAGACAGCAATGTCAATGCGCTCTGAAAGCACAGAATGCTTACAGGTCAGGAGGAAGCCATTTAGCCCATTATTTCCATCCACCTTGGCTCTCTGTAAGAGAAACTCAGCTAATCCTAAACATAGAGATCCAGCTGCTCCTTCTGGCACTTTCTGCACACATGGTTGTCCAGGGCAGAAGCTTCCTGTGTCTTCCTTTTTTGGACTATTAACTGATATAACATAACTGAACTCAAGATTTTAATAAATACTCACCAATCAGCTGCTCCCTTTGAGCTACTGACACTTTAATTTATAGGGGGTTAAATGTCTTAATTCTTATTATCTATATTCCTCAGATATTAATTTACAGAACATTTCAGTTTCCGTTAGTGTTACAATTGCCTGTTATTTAATTTAAATTTTATCCTCTATACATATGCTATAGTTTTTGGACAAATTAATTGAACTAGTCTTATTTTAGAGTTTATTTATTTATATTCAATTAACATTTAAAAGCTTACTGGTATACTACACTACATGATTCCTTCTTATGAGATGAAGCATTGCAATTTGTCTTTTTACTCTCATTTGATTTAGACTAACGGTCCAAACACAGATCACTATGCTGCTGCTCTCCTATCCTCAGATTCTCTTTCTGTGCCACTCGTCTCCAACCCTCGGGCCACTCTTTTCATGCAGAAAAAAAATCCAGCAGTAATACCTGTGGACTTGTGCTCCAGAACTAGCTGTGCCCCCCAGCCAAGCTGCTCCAATACAGCTACAACACCAGCAACTACCTGACAATGTTGAAAAATTCATAGCATTTCCTGTCAACAAACACTTGGAAAAATCCAATTTGGCCAATTACTGTCCCATCAGTCTCCTCTCAATCATGTTGACAATACTATCAAGTGGCACTTAATCAGCAATAACCTGCTTACTGGTGCTCGTTTGAGTGCCATCAGGGTCACTTGGTTCCAGATCTCCTCACAGCCTTGATTCAAGCATGGGCAAAAAGCTGAACTCCAGAGGTGAGGTGAGAGTGACTTCCCTTGACATCAAGGCAATATTTGACTGAATATGATTTCAAGGAGCCCTAGCATAGTTGAAATCAATGGGAATCACGTGGAAACCTTTCCACTGGTTGGAGTCATATCTAGCACAAAGGAAGGTGGTTGTGGTTGTTGGAGGTCAACCATCTCAGTCCCTGGACATCAGGACATTACTACACGAGTTCCTCTGGGTAGTGTCCTAGGCTAAACCATCTTGTCAATGGCCTTCCCTCCATTGCAAAGTTAGAAATGAGTATGTTTGCTCATGATCGCTCAGTGTTCAGTTCCATTAACAACTTTTCAGATGTTGAAGCAATCAAAGGCCTGGATACTATTCAGGCTTCAGCTGATGAGTGGCAAGCAACATTCATGCCAGACAAGTGCCAAGCAATGACCAGCTCCAACAAGAGAGAATCTAACAATCTCCACTCGCCATTTAATGGCATTACCATTGCTGAACCTCCCACTATCAACACCCTGAAATTGACCAGCCATATAAATACTGTGGTCTCAGAGCAGGTCAATGGCAGGAGTTATGCAGCAGCTCCTGACTCCCCAAATCCTGCCCAGCCTCTACAATTCACAGGTCAAGGGTGTGATGAAATCCTCTCCACTTGTCTGGATGAATGTGCCTCCAGCAACACTAAAGAAGCTTGTCATTATCCAAGACAAAGCATCCGCTTGATTGGCACCTCATGCACTCACTTTCTCCATCATTGAAGCACACTGGCAGCAGTGTGTACTATATAAAAGATGCACTGCAGAAACTCACCAAGGCTTTTTTGACAACACCTTTAGAAGGACAAGGGCAGCAGATGCATGGGAACACCACTACCTGCAAGTTCCCCTCCAAGTCACACACTATCCTGACTTGGAAATATATCAAATTCCTTCACTGTTGCTGGGTCAGAATCCTGGGACTCCCTTCTTAATGGCACTGTAGGTCACCTACACAACATAATTATAGCTTTTCAAGGAGGTGGCTCACCACCACCATCTCAAGAGCAATTAGAAATGGACAATGCAGCAACAATTATACCCCATGAATGAATAAAATAAAAGACTGGTAATACTCTCAAAGTGTATAACACTCACTAAGATAGGGAATATGAGCAGCATGAGACATAGGCTGGAATTTTTTACAGAGGTAATGGCCCTGCCTCATGTTTGGAAAGCCTGCAGAGAGGGCAATAATCCACGATAGGATTTTATGATTGCCATGCTGTTCGGTGGCTCCAGTAATGGCATCTGCTCCCATCTCAGAAGTTGCCCCAACCAGGACAGTTGCTGACCAATCAGCTGGCCAGTGACCAGGAGCTCTCCATTCTCAGCAGCACTGCATGGTGACCACTATTGTGACTGTAGTAGTCTGCAATGATAAGACATAGAGGCTGGAGTCAAGCTTAGAGGGGTGGTTTAGCTGGGGCCAGTCAGACAGTCCTGGTGAGGGAAGTGGATGGGCAGCAATTGGGAGGGTGCCCAATAAGGAGGCCCCCACTCCCCCCATGCCCCCAACTCCCACCTCCCCACACCCTGTACGTGCCAGCAGCAATGCTGCCAAGGCATATGTGGAATTTTCGCCACTGGTAAAATACCAATGGTAGTGGGAAGAAGCCCTTAAGTGGCCATCAATTCTCCAAGGGCGGGAGGGCCACTCGACACTTATTTCCAAATTTCCAGCATTGAATTCCTTGTTGGCATGCAGTCTGGTGTTATACTCCCCCACCTGCCAACCCCCATCCTGGGGGTTTGGGGGCATTGTAAAGCTCCGGCCATAGAAGCACAAAAACCACAGAAAACAGATAAATCATGGCACGGATGGAGGCCATTTAGCTGATCACATTAATTCCAGCCAAAACAGAACTATCAAGTCTAATTCCACTTTCTAGCTATTGGTTCATAGCCCTGTAGGTTACAGATCATCAAGTGCATATTGAAGTGTAAATGCAATGACAGTTTCTGCCTCTACCAGCCTTTCAGACAGTGAGTTCCAGATCTCCCACTGCACTCTGGGTGAAAAACTTCCTCCTCAAATCCTCCCAATAACTACTTTAAATCTATGCTTCCTCATCACTGACCTTGCTGCTAAGTGAAATAGGCCCATCCTGTCCACTCTACCTGTGCCCCTCATAATTTTCTACAACCCAATTAAATTTCCCTTCCCTTCCTCTATTCCAGAATCAAAATTCCAGCTGATCAATTCTTTCCTCAGAGCTCAAATTCTTCAGTCCTGACAACATCCTCATAAATCCCCCTCTTCTGTGATCACATCTTTCCTGTAAGGCAGTGACCAGGCTGTATAAAACATTCAGCTGCTATCCAACTTAGATTTTATTGTAATTCCAGCATAATGTCCCTGCTTGATACTTTTAGAAATCAATTGATAAAGGAAAGTATTCCAATAGCCTTCTTAACCAACTTAAACACCTGTCCTGCTACTTTATGGGATCTGTGGACATGCACTCTGTTCCTCTACAGGTCTTAGTATCCTATTATTTATTGTGTACTAACAGAGTCCCACAAAACATTTGCTGTCAATGGGTATCTTTTTTGCAACAGTACTTTTTTAAATATGGAATTTCTAGTTATCCTTTCAAGAGTCTGACCTCGTTTATAGTCATAAAATATGAAAATCCAATTAGGAAAAGGCAGGTTTACTTTTTGATGAGGTCAATGTTACTCAAGGAATAAACAGTCTATTTCCTTTAAATCTATTTCTTGACTACCAATATTGTTCCATGACCAAGTCCTTGCTTTGGTTTCAAGTTTCATAGCAACATTCCTTGAGTCTAAGTATATGTGGTGACTTGCCCATTGGAATTAAATTGTGTAGATACTCTGGGGTGGGTGCAGACTGTTAAAATCTTTAGTTATAGACTCAATGTTGCTGTATTCTTTTAATTCATCTGAAAGTTTATCCAAAACATTTTCATTCAAATCTGTTGCATTTTAATTTTTAGCACAAAGAATAGTTTTCAAATAGTAAGTTGTATCAAATAATTGTCTGCACCATTTTGCCATATTTAACCAATACCATCATCTCATCCAGCCCTCCCAAGCCAACCCTCTCCACCAACCCCCATCCCACTGCCACTGCCGCCATGACCACCAACCATTGGTGCCATTAATTAAGGCCAATGTATCATAGGCTCCAATCCTCCACGCTCCGCGACTCCGCAACTCAGCAAGCAGCAGGCTCTGCCCACCAAATAAACCCACCAAGAGATGCATCCCTTAAATTGACAAATTGAAACAGTTTGGATAGATTCCCTTGCCATGTTTGCCTTTCCCAAATGCAGTACCTCCCATTTCTCTGGACTGAATCCCATTTGCCATTTTTTAGCCCACCTGACCAGTCCAATGATATCTTCCTGCAGGCTACAAATTTCTTCTTCACTATCTACTATTGGGCCAATTTTTGTATCATCTGCAAACTTCTGAATCATACCCCCTACATTTAATTCAAAATATATACTATAAACAACAAAAGGGAGCCATTATTGAGCAAAATTCAATTGGAAATACTCTTCCAGTCACAAAAACATACATCAACCATTACCGTTTTATCTCTGGCTCTGAGAAAATTTCACATCCAAATTGCCATGTTTCTTTGGATCCCATGGACTATTACTTTTTTGGCCAGTTTGCCGTGTGGGATTTTGTCAAAAGCCTTCCTAAAATCCACGTAAACTGTGCCAAATGTGCTGCCCTCCTTATTGTCACCTGAAAACATTTAATCAAGTTAGTCAGACCCGATCTTAACAAATTCATGCTGGCTGTCCTTAATTAATCCGTACCCCTCTAAATGATGATTTAAACTCTTCCTCACAATTCTTCTACAATAATTTGCTTACTCCTGAGTTTCAACTGCCTGAACTGTAATTACTCTGTCTATCCCTTCCTCCCTTATTAAACAATGGTACAACTTTAGCAGTCCTCTGGCACCACACATGTAGCCAGAGTTGATTGGAAAATAATAGTTAGAGCTGCTGCTATTTCCTCCCATAATTCACTTAGCAGCCTGGGATATATTTCATCCAGACCTAGTGATTTATCATTTTCAAAGATAATTCACTTAACATTTACTTTCTCATTATTTTTATCCTATCCAACATTTCACTCTCCTCCTTCTAAACTATAATGTCTGTATCATCCATCCCCTTTTTTCATCTGATGCTCGTTCTAGCATGGCATCTCTCTCCACAGCTGCAATTGTTTCAACATTGTGTTACTGCCCTCCTTTTTATCCCCTTCTCTATCACCTCTGAAAACTCTGTGACCAAAACTGTTGAGCTGCCATTCCTGTCCTGTCCTTCTTTAAGCCACGTTTCAGTAATAGCTATTCATTTCTATCTGTGCCCTTAGTTCTTCTTCTTTATTCACTGGACTCCTTACATTGAAATGTATACCATTAATCACTGAGCAACTCCTTTGTTGTCTATTGTCTAGCTTTTATTTCCTTGACCTTCCATACTTGTTTATTAATGTTCAGCCTTCCATCACCAGCTCTGTTTCTATCCCTTTTGAATCTACGCTCAGGTTTCCATCCTAGTCACATTTGTTCAGATTCTCCCCAACAGCAAATCACCCTGCCACGATATTGGTCCCGGTCCCATTGAGGGCAACCCAACTTCCCCAAAACCAGTTGCTATGTCCTAGGAATCCAAAACCTTCCATCCTGCACCATTTCTCCAGCCAAGGTTCAGCTGGACTATCCTCCTATTTCTGTACTCACTGTCATGTGGCCCAGAGGATATTCCAGACATTACTGCCTTGAGCTCCCACTGTTTTATTTCATCCTTAACTCCCTGAAATCTGCCTGCAAGATTTTATTCCTCTTTCTACCTGTGTCATAATGTAATACTCTAAGAGACAGGTAACATTTTCAGAGTCTCTCCGAATCATAGAATGAAGCAGCAAAAGAGGCCATTTGGCCTTTTGTTCCTGTGTTAGCACTTTGAAAGAGCTATTCAACTAATCTCACTTTTCTGCTCTTTCCCCATAACACTGCATTTTTATTCCACTTCAATTATTTATCCAATTCCCTTTTGAAACTAATTATTGAATCTGCTTCTGCTACCTTTTTAAAATTCTTTCATGGGATGCAGGCATCATTGACAAGGCCAGCATTTGTTACCCATCCCTAATTACAACTGAGTAGCTTGCTAGGTCACCTCAGAGGGCAGATAAGAGATATATGCTGTGGGTCTAGAATCATATGTATGCCAGGCTGAGTAAGGACAGTAGATTTACAACATTAAAGGGCATTAGTGAACCAGATGGGTTTTTATGGCAATCAACAATAGTTCATTACTGAGATTAGCTTTCAATTCCAGATTTTTTTATTAATTAATTGAACTTATTAATCAATTATATTTAAATTCCACCAGCTGCTGTTGTTATTGTTGTAGGATCAAACCCATGGCACCAGTGCATAGGTCTGGGTCTTTGAATTACTATGCAAGTGACATTACTACTATGCAACCATCTTCCCCAGGCAATTGTTATGACTGGGAATGGGAAGAGTGTGCAAATTATCTAGCCCCACTACTCCACAGGTTGTACTATTAATTTCAAAGTTTAGTTCACACACCAAAATGGTCAATTATTTAGCTTTGCTACTGTTAGACCCAGAAAAAAAGAGACTTTAGCCAGAATTCTTTCAATAAACTCAGAACAATTGATTTATTATGAAGCAATGAAGCAAAACTTCTTTTTAACAAGCTGCAAGAACTGCAACACACAATTGTAACCTGGAAGTATAACTATCTCTTAAAAATCCCCCAACACACACACGCAAATGCACACACAGACAAACAAAGGACACACAAGTAGTCTCTGCAGAGGTGGGCAGTTAGAAAAAACTTTATAAGACAAGGATGCAGTTTACAGAGGTTCAACACTGTCGACTTGGAGCTCTCTTGTGTGAAGGTTGGTCCCACTTGATGTCTCATGGTTGATACCTGTTGATGGTTACAGGGGAGTTATGGATATTTCCTTTATTGTGGAAGAAACAATGTTGTGTTTTTTGTTCACTCTTTATTGCATGTTCATGTGAGTCTCTTGTACTGCTCTTGCCACTCGGTGGGACATAGCTGAACTTGTAGGCTCAGCCAGCCCTTCATTCTATGCATTGTAAAGGGCATTGTCCAAGATCATTTTCAGTGGACATATTTGAAAAGTTGTATGTGAACTTTAATTCCTGTAATGACTCTGCCAACCAATACCCTGGGATGGACATGCATTTGGACAGTATTGAGACTGTCCTTTAGGTACCACGTTTTCCTACCTTGACTGACTGTCTCCAATGCTCACCCCCCCATTCAGGATGCCAGGCCCTCTCCATTTCACTCCTCCGTGCCCCTGGCTCCACCCCACAAACACCTCACTGTTGACTCATGCTTGCTGGCCCCGAACCTCCATGCAAGCTGCCATTCTCCTGCTGCCCTTGTACTGTTGTGATAAGGAAAACCACTGACCTTATACAAAACTGCACAAAGCTGACTGGCACACGCCACCTTTAAATAATCGTGAACTGGGTGGCACGGATTCTCATATGCTGCTGGCTTTATCAGGAGGGTAAGACTTTATTAAAAACTGTTTCATGCAAGTAAGTATTCATGGCATGCAAATGTGGTAGAAGAACAAACTTGTCACAGGCCTGCATAATGTTCCTCACACTGCAAACACACCGGTGACTTTATCTCAGCAATTCAACCTGCAGTCGGCAAATCGAAATGTCACATCACGCCCAATTAATTCACAATTCACCTTGAACAGCATGTCTCCCAGTCTTGTGGGCTCCACAAAATCCTCCCTCCCCAGTGCCTCCTACACACCCCCCCCACCCCCCCACCACCACCACCACCACCCCCCCCAACCCCACCTCCAGGTCTCTTAGAGAATCAAGAGGTATGTGGAGCATGCTGGTAAGTGGAGATGAAGCCCAAGATCTGCCGCAATCACATTAAGTTGTATTGGAGGGTGGAGCAGGCTCGATGGGCTATATGGTCTGCTCCCTACTCCTATTTCTTGTCTTTTTCTGTCACCACTCTTTGGGTGAATAAGTTTCTTCAGAATTTCCTATTGAATTTCATGGTGTCTATCTTATATTGATGGCCTCCCGTTACCCTCTACCCCACAAGAGGAAACATTCTCTCTGTATCCACTCGATCAAAACATTTCCTAATTCTGAAGATGTCTACTAGGTCATGCCTCAGCCTTCATTTTCAAAAGAAAAGAGACTTGGCCCTTCAATCCTTTCCTGATATGTATACCCACACATTTCTGGTGATATCCTTGTAAATCTTCTCTGAAACCTTTCTAGTGCCTCTGCATCCTTTTTATAATAAGCCAACCAGAACTGCACACACTACTCTAATTGTAATCTAACCAAAGTTCAGTACAGCTTTAGCATAGCTTCCCTACTTTTCAACTCTGTCCCTCTAGAAATAAAACCTCGTGCTTGGTTTGCTTTTTTATGGCCTCGCCTATGGCTTAACTTTTAGCGATCGATATATTTGTACTCCAAGATCACTTTGTACCTCTACCCCACCTAGACTTGCACCTTCCAGATAATAAGTGGCCTGCCTCTTCTTCCTACCAAAATGCACTACCTCGCATGTATCTATATTGAACTTCACCAATCTGATGTTATACTTGCCCTTACTCCTTCAAGATTACTGTATGTTCATGCCCACGTTCTCTGTTCCTGCCCTCACGCTCAGTACAAGCATGAGGGGATATATTGGATATTATAGATTGTAAGGCCATCCTTTTTAAAAAGGGCCACAAACTCTATTAAGATGGCCGCAACTTAACGTGTGACTCTACACATGTAAACTGTGGACAGTATTTGATTCTGTGGCCAATATTTGGTCAAACATGGTCCTGAATAAGTGAATTTTGCAGACACCTGAGATGTTTAAACATCCCATGGTGTAAGGATTGATCAGTATCTGAGGAATATACTGTTCGGGCTGAATTTTACATGCCCCTGGTGGGTGTGTTTCCCTTGGTTGGGGCATGCAAAATGGGGTGGGTGCCCATCGCAACACTTTCCCACCCACCCCAGAGCTCACCCCCATAAAACAGGGGGCAGGCAGTTGCCCAAATCAGCAGCCCACCCACCACATTGTTATGAGCAATTAAGGGCCAATTAGGCTCGTTATCAAGCCTACTGACCCTAATAACACGTTGCCCATGCCATTATATGTTTGGTGTGGGCAGCAGGGTGGGATCGGGAAGCCCATTTTTTAAACTGTTTTGTTAATCAGTCCTGCTCAAATGTAGCGAGGTTGAAGCCAGGCCATTAAAATTACAGGAGCCCCAGCGAAGGCCCCTAGAATCTGAAATGGATTCTCCAAGTATCCCAGAATTAAATAGACACCAGAGAGGTTCTAGAGCAGGGAGAGAAATAGTGAGGGAGATGTCCCATGGAGCTGAAGACTCTGAAGGACGGCCAGTTATTAAGCCCAGAAAGGAAAAAGGTAAGGACATGCCTGAAGTATGGCTAATGGAAACCTTCTTTCTGACATTAAATAGGGAAAAGGGGAGTTCCCAAACCAATGAGCAGATAGGGGGTGTGATGTGTCCTCCAGTCAAAAAGTCACAATGGACTGTAGCTAGAGCTGCACCTCCACTTGGGGCAGAAGTGTTCCAAGGGATGAGGAACAAGTTAGGAGATCACTGAGTCCCAAGCCAAAGGCCTCAGTTAGGAAGCTATTGATTGGTTTGGCTGGTAGCTAAATAGCAAATTTAAATGTGGACCAGAAAAGTTCCCAAATTGGCCCAGAAAGCAGGAAGATGATGCCTCACTTAATTGAAAAGCCACCAGAAGGTACAGCAAGAGCTGACCATCCACCAGAGGGCAGTAATGTCCCAAAACACACAATGCCTAGCCCCCCAACTTACCAGCAGAAGGACCGCAACCAGATTGGACCTCATGCTCATCCACCATAACACCATAATGCAGAATTGCAGTGATCAAACAGGGTTAACCCCCCTATTTAAAATGATCCAAAAACCTCCACTAGGCTACAGCACTATGGCCCCTATCTGTATGGATGCAGGATAGGCCCCTGCCAAAAGGCCAACTTCCTATTATCCAGGTCTGGAAAGGCTAGCCCAAGCTCAGGAGCCACTGGCCGCCTGTTGCCATGCCAACCCAAATTAAAAGCTGGAATTCTCTAGTTGTGCTAGTGCATGAACCAAAATCTCCTAAAATGACCCAAGTCCTTTTAAAACACCCCATTCTCCTGACTCTCAGTGTACCCACAATCCATGGGTCTGAATAGCTGAACCCCTAGGTTACCAAAGTGAACAGACAGGAGCTAAGTTGGCGAGAGCAGTTCAATCCTATGATTGCACGATGTAGCACCCACAGAGTGAGATGTCCAGCATTCCCCTGCAGATTGCCCACTGCAGCTTGTCAATCACTTGTCCCCTGAGTACTGACCACCCTATGAAACCGCCAGACCCTTTTGAAGATATTAATGAGGAGGTTGGAATGCCTGACCCCAAAGCGAAGGACATTGGAACTCTTGCATTGAATAGAGATCCCCAGGCAGGTGAATTTCAAATTCTCCCAAGTCATCTAAACCTTTCCAAATCCCAGGACCGGACAATGCCCTGGCAGACGTCCTGTCCAGGGTTTAAACCTAAAAAAAACCAAGGAAATGCAGCAAGGAACTACCATTTCCCCTGCTAGTTGTGTATCTGAAGTGCCAGTAAGAATGAGAGAATGCATGCACACTTCTTCACTTCCTTAAAAAGGAGAGGTAGTGGAAGAGATGACACAGTAAACCCGCTCCCCCACCTTCCCTAGCTGCTCTCGAGTAATTTGGCTTGTGGAGCTTAATAAAGACAGGCTGCCATTTTCCATCTATCCAGTAGCAGCAGAACCAGAGCTATGCCCAGGTTTTAAATTGCCTGGTCCTCATCTACAATGTTGTTTCTACTGGAACATCTGAACTTCTATACCTGTGCCTATTCCAAGACTATCTCACCTCTATGTTTCTCCCATCATGGAAGTCAGTGCTACTGGATAAGCAGATCCCTCAGTATCAGCTTTAGCCTGCTAACCTCTCTGAAGGAATACACCATTGGACTTTTGAATCAGGACACTGGACTCATGTGAAGCAATAATTCTTTTGTGTGTGTGTGGTCTTTGCACTGTACCTCTTTCTTTCTCTTATCCCTCTTTTATTGTATGAATCCAAAGGCAGGGGGCATTGCAAACCCTCTTTCTGCATTTTTGAGTATGTTTAAAATAAACTAACCCTTTGATTTTACCCTATCTCGAGTTGCTGCAGGGTTATTAATACAGAACCAGATCTCTCCAAAACTGAAGGATTGGGAAAAATGCACCACCACTTATAAAGGGGGTAATTAAAAATCAAAAAACATATTTCTGTTTATGGACAGTTACTGAATGGAGAAGCCAGGGCTGTTCTAAATTAAACCCCTCCTGTCCATAACACTCGTCACATTGCAAAGTTGCCACTGACTTTATCTCAGTCTTTCAACCCGCAGTCGGGAAAACAAAATTTCACATCCTGCCTAATTAATTCACCTTGCACAGTGTGTTTGCCACTCCCATGGGCTCCATTAAAATCCTCTCTTTCCCTACTTTGCAATTCTATCCCTTTAGAAATAAAACCTAGTGCTTGCTTTCCTTTTTTATGGCTTCATTTGTGGTACAATTTTAGCACTCGGTATATTTGTACTCCAAGATTACTTTATACCTCTATCCCACCTAGACTTGCATTTCCAAAGGATAAGCAGCCTCCCTATTCTCCCTAAAAATGTACTACCTCACACGTATCTATATTGAATTTAATTTGCCTAGCATTTGCCCATTCTACAAGTTTGTTAATGTCCTCCTGTAATTTTTTGCAGTCCTCCTCAGTATTGACCATTCTTGCCAATTTATTGTCATACTTAACCTTACTCCTTCAAAATGCCTGCATGTTCATACCCAGATTTTCTGTTCCTGCTGTCATGCTCAGTACAATCATGGGGGGATATTGGATTGTAAGATCATACTATTTGAAAATGGCCAGAAACTCTGTTAAGATGGTTGCAGCTTAACAAGTGACTATGTACATGTAAACTGTGGATGGTACTTGATTCTGTGGCCAGTACTTGATTAAACATGGAACTGAATAAGGGTATTTCACAGCCATCTGTGATGTTTAAACATCCTTTGGTGTAAGGATGAACACGCATTTGAAGAATATGGCCTCAGAGCACCATGTTCAACAAAGAAGACCATTTGAGCTCAAGTTGGGACAGAGATAAGAGTGAACGACCATTGTCAACTGTTATTGTATTGTGGTGCTCTGGACCCCTAAAGTGTCACTGTTGTGGTCATGTGAGCGAAACTAACTGTCAAGGACTGTAGTATAATACAACCTGAACAAAGCAAATCTGTGTGTGTGAGGAACATCTGAAGCTGAGCCATCATAGCTGAAAGTCTTCTAATGCAGCCAAAGTTCTGTACTGGTTCCAACTTCTAAGCTAACCTGAGAACCAACCTCCTGTCTATTCGCCTACAAGAGGCTTTGCAGTCTGATGAGAAAGCTTTGTTTCTAAAAGACCTTCACTCCAACTAAAGAATCAATGCAACCAAGAAAACAATGGGCCTGCATTGAAAAAAAAAATGAGTTATAAATTCCATTTTTATAATTACGTCTTTAACTTCATCTGTATTTAATTTTTGTGTGCGTGTGACTGTGTTAGTGAGACAAGCGATTATGACATCGCATTCAAACATCCGGGGCAACTGTATGATAATAAATAACCTTCTTTATGTTTAAAAATCATCAAAAAGCCTGCTGCTGCAATTTATTTTAAATTGAGAAAAATCATGCTGAGGGGAAGGAAATACATACACCTTACACACTCACATCTTGATTACAGACTGGAAGGGGCCACACAAATCCTGTCTGTAACAACCATCTATTTACTTATTTAACATTAACTCTTTATACTACATCTCGCTCCCAGTCTCTGACTCTATTTTACTTACATTATTCTACAGCTGCTGCAAAAGTCTCTGCCTATATTTGTTATCGCCATTGTAGGTCTTAGCTTAGGTTGTCCTTGGTCTCGAATGATAAAGACTATTGGAGGCAAGTGCATTGCTAAACTTTACCTTTAATTAAACATTCTTCTAACTATATACAGGACAAGGCGTAGTGTGAGGTTTCACAAAGGACCATCCCCCAGTAGGCTCTGTTGTCATGTGATCTTACATCACTGATGATGTAGACTGTCTTACTGAACATTAACCATTAACACTACAAATACTAGCTGCTTCCATCTAGGGAATCTGTTTCCACTTCTGTCTCAATAGTTGTGATCAGTGAATCTGTGATGAGTGCAATCAGAAGAGACTGATCATGCTGTAATGGAAGCACACTTGGTTGAGCTTCATTATTCTGGGGAGGGCAACACAATTGCTGATACACAAAGAAAGCATCTCAGAGAGTGAGGCCACCTCCACCAGAAGCTTTCGGGACCATAGATCTGAACTCCCAGGTCCAGCATTTGGAAGCAGAAGGATTTCTGAGAATGAAATATTAGAATGTGCCCAGGAACTTTTGGTACATGCTGGAAGGTCTGGGGAGGGGGAGGGGGTCCATGAACTGCATTATTAGTATGAAGATGGATGTTCTTTTAAATATTTTTGGGAATATGATGGTATTCTGTAAAGGAGGCTGTGAGTGTGTGTGTGTGTGCATGTGTGTGTGTGTGTGTGCGTGTGCAATTAAACTGGGGGAAGGTTAACAAAAACAGCTTGTCTGTGGGAGCAGACAGATGAAAGATAAAAGTGCTGTCAGGAAGATATAATAATTTTCATAATGTTATTGGAATTTATTGTAGAGTAATAGTGGGGTCTGTGTTTAGGTTTGTGTGTGTGTGTGTGCGTGCGTGCGTGCGTGTGACTTAACTGAATTAAAGGCAGCTGGTCTGAAGGCTTTGATATAACCAGAAGATAAGCTAGGTTTGAAATGTTAAGTAAGTAAGCATAGGCGTAAAAGGAAAATTTGCATTTTTAAATAAACCAGACTAGATGAATCCAAAGGAGGGGTGAAATGTTTCACCTAGCTAGGAGAAGTTAAGAATCAGCATGTTTATTTTTCCTAAAAATTACTGGTAAAATTGGTACCCTGACCAGACCTGCACTGTGCCGGGCAGGAAGATCTCTGACAGCCTCGTGCTGCTCAGGGATACGGTTGCCTATGTGCAGGACAGGCGTGTGGACACCTGCCTCATCAGCCTGGATCAGGAAAAGGCCTTTGACAGAATATCGCACACCTACATGGTGGATGTGCTCTCCAAAATGGGGTTTGGGGAGGGAATTCACAATTGGATCCAACTGCTCTATACTAACATCAGTAGCGCAGCCTCAATCAATAGGTGGGAATCAGATAGCTTTCCTATTAAATCTGGAGTCAGGCAGGGCTACCCTCTCTCCCCTGTCCTGTTTGTGTGTTGCATGGAACCCTTTGCTGAGTCCATCAGGAAGGATCTCGGCATAAGAGGAGTGACAATCCCAGGCAGTGGAGGCATTCAGGTCAAAGCCTCCCTGTACATGGACGATGTCACCGTCTTCTGCTCGGATCCGCTGTCAGTGCGCAGACTGATCCACATCTGCAACCAGTTCAAACTGGCCTCGGGAGCCAAGGTAAATTGTGGGAAGAGCGAGGCCATGTTCTTTGGGAACTGGGCTGACCGATCCTTTGTCCCCTTCACCGTCAGGGCTGATGGCCTGAAGGTACTGGGGATATGGTTCGTAGGGAGCGGGGCACATGTTAGAAACTGGAAGGAGCGAGTGCCTATGGTGAAAATGAAACTGGGCATGTGGAAGCGACGATCTCTCTCCATTGCGGGTAAGAACCTGGTCATCAGGTGTGAGGCCCTCTCGCTGTTGCTGTACGTGGCGCAGGTCCGGCCCATTCCAGACTCCTGTGTGATGGCGATCACCTGAGCCATCTTTCGCTTTATCTGGAGGCCGAAAATGGATCGTGTCCGCAGGGACGCAATGTACAAGCCTTTAGATAAAGGGGGAAAAAACATGTCCAACATCACCCTCATACTGATGGCCACCTTTGTGTGCAGCTGCATCAAGCTGTGCGTAGACCCTCGGTATGCAAACACCAAGTGTCACTACGTGCTGAGGTTCTACCTGTCCCCGGTGTTGCGAAGGATGGGTCTGGCCACAGAACGCTTCAAGTAGTTGGACTGTGCCGTACCACCTGTACCTTGCAGAAAAACTTATGCAGAGAAACACCTTTGATCACAAGTCCATCAGGCAGTCGTCAGCACGTAACGTCTTAGAGGCTCTGCAGGAAAAGGAGAGGCTGGATCCTGTGGGATGGTTCCCCGAGCAGACTGTCACAGTCATTTGGCAGAATACCTCATCGCCAGAACTTTCCAACAAGCACCAGGACGTAGCTTGGCTGGTGGTGAGAAAGGCCCTCCCCGTCAGATCCTTCCAACATGCCAGGAGTCTCACCCCCTCTGCACGTTGCCCTCGAGGCGGCTGTGGTGGGGATGAGACCGTTGTTCACCTCCTTGTGGATTGTGCCTTTGCAAAGAAGGTCTGGAGAGAGATGCAGTGGTTTCTGTCGAGGATAATCCCGAGCAGTTCTGTCTCACAGTACTCTGTGCTCTAAGAGCTGTTCCCAGGGACATATACTGAGAAAAACATCAACTGCAGCTGGAGAATCATCAACTCGGTGAAAGATGCTCTTTGGTCTGCCCGAAACTTGTTGGTCTTCCAGCGCAAAGAGTTGTCCCTGACCGAGTGTTGCAGACTGGCACATTCCAAAGTCCAGGACTACGTGCTGAGGGACGCACTAAAGCTTGGGGTAGCCACCGCAAAGGCGCAATGGGGAAAGGTGGCTGTCTAAGACCTTTCTGCCACAGTGCACTGAGGGGCTGGGAACTGTTGAGAGCCCCTCAGGCTGTACAGCTCCAAATGAATGTCTGCATTGAATACTAATTGTATTATAATTGTATTGAAACACCTCAGAGTGCAACATGATGTATATTGATAACTCAAATACCATTGTCTGATTGACCATATTGAAATGATTGTAATATTCATTGATTGTATTGATGCACCTAGTGATACATGTGTAAAAGTTGAATCTGATTGTACATATGTGATTGTGATTTTGAAATGGTTTGGAATGTTCTTCCAGATATTTAATGAATAAAGTATACTTTTCAATAAAAAACTGAGAGATTTTTATTATTAGAGAGGTCAAGTTCAAAGACATGGTGAAAGAATGGAAATTTGAATTCAAAGGGGGAAATATGGATAAAGCAAAGAAGGCTGTATGCAAAGGAAGCAATTCTAAGATCTAACAAGTGTGAAAAGCCACCAGCATCTAAGCCTCAAGCTGCTGTATACAAAGAACTGAAGTTAAGAAAACTCACTTTGAATTGGGTTGTTCAGGGTATCGTGTTTCTTTGCCTGAATATTTTAAAATCTATGTGTCTTACTGTTGCCTTAAAAGTGTAACTTGGGGTTTAAGAAGTTATCATATTAGTAATTTATGGATCTATGTATGTACTTAAAATTATTTCTTCTCTTAGTAAAGGTTTAATTTAGTTTTGTAAGAAACCTATAAGACTCGGTGGTCTTACTACTGCTGAATTCAATGCACGCATCTTAAAATTTATACAAATTGCAAAACAGTTGTAGCAGTTGTTTCAAGTTTCCCTTTGGGATTTGAGCAGCTCAGCATTTACCATCGGCTGTGCCATAACAATGCTAGATGCATGTATTTGTAATGAGAGGATATGGTGAATTTGAATGTACAAGTAAATAGGTTGGATTTTAAAATTTATATTAGATGAGAGGTAAGGAGTGACTTTCCAGCTGTTAAATTTCAAAGGGGGTTTAGAAGTGGCAAGGGGCGTTTACAACTTACAAAGGTTTCAATAAGTAAACAAGTGTTGGTTATTACATTTAATTTGACCCAAAAGTGGAGGCAATAGAAAAACATGAAAGATTTTTATATTTTGGAAAAATTGAGTTCAAAGATCTTAGAACAATGGAGTCTAAGATCGAAGGAGAAAAGGTATTTAAGGAAAGATGTTTAGTTGAGTTGTGTTGACTGTGTGGGGAAGATGTCCTGAGACCAGCTCTGTGCTGAGAAAAGTTGTGACTTTGGAGCAGCCATCCAGTTTCAGGCCAGAAAAGTTTTTGTTTTCAGAAAGCAGTCTGATTCTGAAATTTCTTTGTATTTCCACAGCAGAGTGGAAGAGAGTGAGAAGTTGTGTGGTATACTTTATTAAAATAGCAGCAGTTTTTGCCTTGGGTAATATTAATGGATTTTTATGATTAAAATCTATAAGGGAGCTGTTGCTAAGTAGTTTATTTATGTGTCCTAACTAGGTGGGGTTTTTTGGGGAATGTTTTGTAAGACTGTTTTAACTGTATAATTTTAACCTTGTGGTATTGAAGTTTTTTTTCCTCTTCTTATTAATGAATCTTTTAATTTTAAAATCCAAAAAGTGTTACTGGGATTCTATGCTTCTGGGATCAGTAGTTTTCCCCTCATTTTCAAAATGCATTTAAAAAGTTATGATCAGTCAGATAAGTTTTCCTCTGGGATTTGGCTTGCTCAGTGAATCACATCAGCTGTGATCGTAACATTGGGGTACTCAGACAAAAGGGGAAAGTGTCGAACCTGTCTCACAGGGAACGGCAATTTCATTTTCTGGATACAAGACCAAGAAGACCACATTCTACTACAGTTAGACTGTCCAGTAACATTTCTCAACAGGCAATCCCTTGGTTTGTTTTCTATCAGACATTCAGGTGTTCAAATTCCACTTTCTCCAATATCGGCTTCTGATATTCTGCTGCTTGGATACAGAGTGGCTGAGGAGGCTGTGATCAGAAATCTATACACAACCGGTGTACCCCAACGTCTGTACACAGCCAGTGTACCCCAACACTTGTACACAGCCAGTTTACCCCAACATCTGTACACAACCAGTGTACCCCAACATCTGTACACAACCAGTGGACACCAGTGTCTATCATGGCAACCTGCTACCAACATCTACGCAGTCAATACACAACCTTCAGATTCCAACTGGCCCCTGGGTTTTACTGGGAGATGACTTACCTTTTGTTATACATTATTTTGTTTAGATAGATTATAAGGTTGGTGAGCTGATGTGGGTAGTAACCAATCAGCTGCTGCCCCCCATTTGCCACACTTGCAGACTTCTAGGGGCTCGGGGATTCGAGCCAACATTTACCTAAATAGGCTGTTGACTAATCATAAGTAATTTTAAGATGTTTTATTAAGTGTATTAAGAAACAACAGTTTAGATGTGCTACATTAACTAATTAGACAGAAGAAGTATACGACCCATAACAGTTGAGAGCAGTTTACTTATCCGGGAGGACAAGCGGATTGTTGACACAGAGTGTGTTGATCTCAGTAGCTTGTTATAACAGCATTCTGCTCTCTAGTCAGCGTGTTAGGAAACTCTTCCCTTGATCTTCCTCCTCCTCCTCTGGTCCATTTGCCATCTCAAGAAGGTAGCTGCCCAATAAGCACTGCCATGTCACCAGCACCCCTACCACCAGTATAACACCAATATATATACCATTTTTGAGGGACAGGTAGCTACCCAGTGTCAATCATCTTTCTAACTATTCTGACCAAACATGTACCCTAACTATAAGGGTGGTTACCACTCACCCTGTTTGTCACCCTGCTTGAGGTCAGATTTTTAGTTTGCATCATGCTGAGGGTCATATCCTGGCCCTTTCTAAACAATTGCATAGATCAGGAGGTGCAGAAGGCCCCATCCTACCAGTTTAGGAATGTCAATATTGCAGCCTGAACTAAGTAACCTTGCTCTTTCTGAAGACTGTTCAGAGGTCAAAGTGTTTAGAAATTCTCTTTCTAGAGAGAGAATCAATATTGTTTAGCTAATCTCATAAAGGATCTATACGAGACAGAAAATATCTGTTTATTCAAGACCTCAATTTCTTACAGTCTGAGTATATGAGGCCGGGAGCAGGTATAGAAACAGGTGGCTCTGGGGTAGATCGGAAGAGCATGCACTGTAAGCAATTCGGGTTGTATCTAAAGAAAAATGATTGAAATGAACCACTGCCATACTCAACACCGAAAGCGTTTCACGTGGGTACACTTTACCTTATGAAGCTCTGTAACAGACTCTACTTCAAATATCATTTGCTAAGGTTTGACATTGAATTGACATTTTATGAATATAAAACTACTCTGAAAGATAAAGTGCGCTTCATGATTCATTTGCCTGTGAAAATCACAATGTTTACTTGTATTACATTTGTGTTAGGAAAGGAAGAGCTTTGGAATACAGAGAGAGCCCAGGAATTATGGTTCAGTGAGCAGGGGAAATGGGTGGATGTGAGATCAATAATTCCTGCAGAGCCCAGAAACAGCAACATGTAGAGTGGGAGCAGCAGCCAGTAAAGGGCTTAGTGAAACCTGGGGACTGGTCAGAACTTGTGCAGTGTAGGGGATTGTGGCTGAGTTTATGGATTTCACTAGGTTAGAGGATTATTACTATATGATTTGGGGGAGTTAATGGTCTAATTTCAATGAGTAAACTACCAGTCATGGGTAAAAGTAATGTTCTTCCCACCTACAGTCCGGCCTCTGCAATGCCTTCAGCACCTCACGTTCTCCTCTTCCTCATGCTCAGTTTCTCCCTTTCCCCCTTAGCTTTCCCCCCTTTGCTGTTTATGCCCTTCATTCCCATCTCCCACTCTCTTTTTGTCCTCTTCCACACCCCCTCAGTGTCTTCCTCTCAAATTCTCTCCTCCAAGTTTCTCCCCCTACAGTTTTGACCCCTTTTGCCCTCCAGTTTCCACCACTCTTCCCTCCCAGTGCTCAGCACATTTCCCCCAATTTCTTCCCCTCTCCCCCACCCAGGCTTGTCCCCCTTTTCCCTCTCTGTGCCTTCAGTTCCTCCCCCATCTTCATCGCATCCCTGCCCCCTCCCTGGCCTCTCCCTAGTTCTCCCCCTCTTCCACTCCAATTTTTACCCCACTTCCCCTTTACTTTCTTCCTCAGTTTCTATCTCCTGTCACCCTATCTTCTGTCACCCAGTCTTAGCTCCTCTTTCCTCCAGTTTCCCCCCCATCGTCTACCCTAATTCCTTCCTATCTTCCTCCAGTGTTCCCCCTCTTCTCCACCTTCCCACACTTTCTTCCCAGTTTCTCCCCTTCCTCTCCCCCCAAGTCTTTCCCTTACATCCCTCCCAGTTTCTTCCCCCATCTATGCCAGTTTCTCCCAGTCTCCCCTGCAAGTTTCTCCCAATTTTCCACCCCCAGCATCTCTCCCTACATCCCCCAGGTTCTGCTCCTCTTCCCTAAAGCTCCTCCACCTCTTGGCCCAATTTCTCCCCCTTTTCTCCTCCATTTTTTGCCCTCTTCCCATTCAGTTTCTTCCCTCTTCCCATTCCCAGTTTCTCCCCTGTTCCTCTGTGTTGCCCATATTGCCCACATCTTCTTAGTTCTTCCTCCGATTTTCTCTCCTTCTTCCCCAGCTCTTCCTGTTCCCCCAATTTCTTCCTCTCCTCCGTCCAGTTTTGCCCCTCTTCCCCCTTTTCTCTCCCAATTTCTCGTGCTTTTTTATTCCCAAGTGTCAATCTTGCTTTCCCCAGCTTCTTCCCCCGTCCCCCAAAGCTCACCCCCCTCTTACCCAGTGCTCACTCATATCTCCCGCAAATTCTCCCCATCTTCTCCATTTTGCCCTCTTTCCAAGCAGTTTCTCCCCATCCGCAGTTTCTCCCATTCCCTCTAGTTTCCCCCTCTTTCCCCCAAGATTTACCCCTATCATCCCAGTTTCTCCCTTTTCCTGTTTATCCCCTTTTCCCTGGATATTCTGACCACCTTCCCCTAGATTCTACAATTTCTTTTTCTCTTCCCTTCCAGTTTCTCCCCCTCCTCTTGAGTTTCCTACTTTGACCCTCAGATTCTTCCCTTCTTGCCTCCCTCTTCCCCAGGTTTCTCCCCCTCTACCCTCAGTTTTCCCCCAGTTTCTCCCCCTTCCCCCGTTTCCCATCCTCTTCATTGCTCCTCAGCTCCTCACTGTCTTCCCCTTTATTTTTCCACCTCTTTTCCCTAGTTGTTCCCCCTCTTTGACCCATTTCTCCACTTCTACTTCTAGTTCCTCCCCCTGCCCCCAGTTATAAGACCATAAGACCATAAGACGTAGAAGTAGGCCATTCAGCCCATCGAGTCTGCTCTGCCATTCAGTGAGATCATGGCTGATCTGATAATCCTTAACTCCACTTTCCTGCCTTTTCCCCATAACCCTTGATTCCCTTACTGATTAAAATTTGCCTTTCTCAACCCTTGAACATACTTAACAACCCAGCCTCTACAGTCCTCTGCAGTAAAAAATTCCATAGATTCACTACCCTCTAAGGGAAGAAATTCCTCCTCATCTCTGTTTTAAGTGGGTGGCCCCTTATTATTTATGATTATGCTCTCTGGTCCTAGACTCTCCCAAAAGGGCAAACCACCTTTCAGCATCCACCCTGTCAAGCCCCCTAAGAATCTTGTATGTTTCAATAAGATAGCTTCTCATTCTTCTAAACTCCTTTGAGTACAGGCCCAACCTACTCAACCTCTCCTCATAAGAAAATCCCTCCATCCCGGGATCAACCTAGTGAACCTTCGCTGGACTGCCTCCAATGCCAGTGTATCTTTCCTTACATAAGGGGACCAAAACTGTTCACATTATTTTAAATGTGGTCTAACGAGTGCCTTGTATAGTTTTAGCAAGACTTCCCTATTTTTATACTCCATTCACTTTAAAATAAAGGTCAACATTCTATTTGCCTTCCTTATTACCTGCTGAAGTTGTATGCTAGCTTTTTGGGATTCATGCATGAGGACCCCCAAATCCCTCTCTGCTGCAGCTTTCTTCAGTCTTTCTCAATTTAAATAATATTCAAGCCCTCTATTATTCCTGCTAAAGTGCATAACCTCACATTTTGCCACATTATATTCCATCTGCCAGGTTGTGCCCACTCGCTTAACCTGTCTATGTCTGTCTGTAGACTCTGTATCATCCTCACCACTTGCCTTCCCACCTATTTTTGTGTCTTCTACAAACTTGGTGATAATACATTCATTCTCCTCATCCAAGTTATTAACATATATTGTAAATAATTGTGGCCCCAGCATTGATCCCTGTAGCACTCCACTAGTTACAAGTTGCTATCCTGAAAATGCCCCCCTTATCCCAACTCTCTAAGTTAGCCAGTCCCCTATCCATGCTAATATACTACCCCCCCCCCACCACCCCCCCACCACCCCCCCCCCCACCCCCGTAACACCATGGGCTCTTAATCCTATTAAGTAGCCTTATATGTGGTATCTTAATGAAAGCCTTTCAGAAATCCAGATATATTACATCTACTGGTTCCCCTTTATCTATCTTGCTTATTACCTCCTCAAAGAATTCTAATAAATTTGTCAGGCACGATTTCCTCTTCATAAAGCCATGCTGACTCTGCTTGATTAGATTATGCATTTCTAAATGCTCTGCTATTACATCCTTTATAATAGACTCCAACATTTTCCCAATGACAGATGTTAAGCTAACTGGCCTATAGTTAACTGTTTTCTGTCTCCCTCCCTTTTTGAATAAGGGTGTTACATTGGCAGTTTTCCAGCCCTCTGGGGCTTTTCCAGAATCTAAGGATTCTTGGAAGATTACGACCAGTACATCCACTATCTCTGCAGCTTTTTCCTTTAATATGCTAGAATGCAACCCATCAGGTGACTTATCGGCCTTTAGCCCCATTAGGTTCCCTAGTACTTTTTCTCCAGAGATAGTTATTGGCTTTATTTCCTCCCCTCCACCCCATGCCCTCACTTTTGCCCCATGATTATTTAGTATTTTTGGTATGCTATTTGTGCCTTCTACCATGAAGACTGATGCAAAGTATTTATTCAACTCCTATGCCATTTCCTGGTTCCCCATTATTATTCCTCCAACATTATTCTCTAAGAGGCCTGCATTGACCTTGGCCTCTCTCTTCCTTTTTATATATTTATAGAAGCTGTTACTATGTGTTTTTATATTACTTGCTAGTTTACCCTCAAAGTTTATTTTCTCTACCTTTATTATTTTTTTAGTCATCTGCTGTTGGTTTTTAAAACTTTTCCAATCCTCTGGCTTACCACTAATCTTTGCCACATTGTATGTTTTTTCTTTCACTTTGATATTATCCTTAACTTTCTTGGTTAACCATGGTCGGTTTATCCCTTTCCTAGGATCCTTCTTCCTCACTGGCATACATCTTAGTTGTAAGTCATGAACTATTTTCTTAAACATCTGCCATTGTCCATCGACCGTCTTTTCTGCTAAATGTCATACCCAGTCCACTCCAGCCAACTCTGCCCTCATTTCTTTGTAATTACCATTTTTTACATTTGGCACAGATGTTTCCAAACTAAGTGTCCAACTCTCAAACTTAATGCTAAATTCCACCATGTTTTGGTCAATGTTTCCTAGGGGACCTTTTACTCTGAGATCATTTATTAAACCTGTCTCATTACATATTACCAGATCCAAAAAAGCCTGATCTCTGGTTGGATCCACAACTTATTGTTCTAGGAAATTGTCCTGAATACACTCCCTGGGCAGAATTTTCTGGATGGCCGGGGGGAGCAGAGCGGGAGCAGGCACTGGCCCGATCACTGCTCGCGATCAGGTCCGCACCGCTATTTTATGCGGGCAGGCCAATTAAGGCCCACCCAGCGTGCTTCACGACTCCCGTGCATAGTGGGAGTGGGCGGCCGCGTTCAGCCCGCCGGGTCCAATGGTGACCTGGCGGCCTGTATAAAGGAAGGCCTGGCAGCCTTGGAATGGTTGCTCACAATGGCTGGGCGAAAGGCTCTGCAGAGGAGTAATGGAGGTGACGCAAGTCCAGAGGGTAGGCCATCGGGGCAGGCCAGTCCAGAGGGTAGTGTAGGCGGGCCAGTGTGTCCCTCGTTTTTCGGTTGTGTGCCTTGCTGCCCTCCTTGAGGAGGTGGCCACATGGCAGGGCGTGCTGGTTCCCCACGACGGGAGGAAGCCCCCCCACAAGACGAAATGTGCCTGAGAGGAGGTGGTGAGCTCCTGTGATGTGGTGTGATGCACCTGGCTCCATTGTCACAAGTGCTTCAATGACCTGTTGTGCACAGGAAGGGTGAGAACAACGTTGGCTTTGGTCATTTACCCCAGCAGGTCGGCTTTCCCTCCGCTGCCCATCCCCCCCCAAGTCTGAGCATAGTGACTGTATTGAATCATTGGTGGCATATGTCCTTGATGGGTGGGCCAGCAGATATTGTCTTTACTGAGGTCAGCCTGAGAGGGTGATGAAGAGATGGGTTCTGTGCCTGCAGGATGTGGTACACTGAGGCTTACCCAACTGTTTTGGGGGCAAGCTGAGGAGCTGCAACTAGACGCTGTGTTAGAACTGCAGGACATGTCCAAGTCAGGGCGATGACATGCTGAGAGGGGAGCTTCAGTGTGGTGTGGCAACAAACCATCTGCTGCCCTCTGCACTCCATGTGCTTGCACCTCCTTGCAATGGAAGGATATACCATGTGGTGCCTAATGTGATGTAGGCAACATGTGATCAAGGGCGTGGTGGGGGGGGTGTTGCGGTCAGGGAACAGGGCTAGCACTTTAGTGTGAGCGTGTGGCAGCAGTGGGGTGAGGAGGCACTGGAGCCCTGATATGTCCCACTCTGGTTGGGGTGGGCCGTGCACGAAGAGAGTCCAAGTACAATTTGCACAAATCAATGCTCTTCTCTCATTTTCAGGAGATGAATGCTCTGAATGCTGCAGAGCGGGTGAGGACTGGCAGCGGCCAGGCGCAGTTAGCCATTCTCAGCCGCTTTGAGCAGGAGGCCCTGGATTTGGAGAGGCGCAATGCGCCCAGGTCCACTGGTGGCGGTGAGGCTGGGGTGCCAAGGCCAGGTATGTATACCCAGCAGTGAGTCATCATTATAAAAGCAAAATACTGCGGATGCTGGAAATCTGAAATAAAAACAAAAATAGCTGGAAAAACTCAGCAAGTCTGACAGTATCTGTGGAGAAGAATACAGTTAATGTTTCCAGTCCATATGACTCTTCATCAGAACTAAGGAAATATAGAAATGAGGTGAAATAAAAGCTGATTAAAGGGGGTGGGACAGGTTCCACCCCTCCATCATTTTCACCTGGTCCATCGCTGACATTTCCCTTCCCTTCGTTGACCTCTCTGTCTCAATTTCTGGTGATAGACTGTCCACTAATATTCATTACAAGCCTACCGACTCCTACAGCTACCTCGACTACAGTTCCTCACACCCCACTTCCTGTAAGGACTCCCATCCCATTCTCTCAGTTCCTTCGCCTCCGTCGCATCTGTTCTGATGATGCTACCTTCAAAAACAGTTCCTCTGACATGTCTTCCTTCTTCCTTAACTGAGATTTTCCACCCACGGTGCTTGACAGGGCCCTCAACCGTGTCCGGACCACCTCCCGCGCATCCGCCGTCACACCTTCCTCTGCCTCCCAGAATCATGATAGGGACCCCCTTGTCCTCACTTATCACCCCACCAGCCTCCGCATTCAAAGGATCATACTCCACCATTCCTGCTAACTCCAGCATGATGCCACCACCAAACACTTCTTCCCTTCACCATCCCGGTGGCATTCTGCAGGGATCATTCCCTCTGGGACACCCTGGTCCACTCCTCCATCACCCCCTATACCTTAACCCATTCCCACAGCACCTTCCCATACAACTGCAGAAGATGCTTCACCTGCCCCTTTACTTACCCCCTCCTCACCGTCCAAGGGCCCAAACATTCCTTTCAAGTGAAGAAGCATTTCACTTGCACTTCCCTCAATTTGGTCTACTGCATTCGCTGCTCCCAGTGCGGTCTCCTCTACAGTGGAGAGACCAAACGCAGACTGGGTGACTGCTTTGTGGAACACCTTCTGTCTGTCCACAAGCATGACCCAGACCTCCCTGTCACTTGCCATTTCAACATACTATCCTACTCTCATGCCCACATGTCGGTCCTTGGCCTGCTGCAATGTTCCAGTGAAGCTCAACACAAACTGGAGGAACAGCACCTCATCTTCTGATTAGGCACTTTACAGCCTTCTGGACTTAACATTGAGTTCAACAACTTCAGATCATGAACTCTCTCCTCCATCCCTACCCCCTTTCCGATCCCCCTTTTTCCAATAATTTATAATTTTTTAAATATATTTTTCTTTTCCCATCTATTTCCATTATTTTTAAATTCATTTCCATCCATTGTTTTATCTCCACCTTTTAGCTCATTTCTATCCCTTCCCCCCACCCCACCCCCACTAGGACTATCTGTCACTTGCTCGTCCTGCTTTCTACCCTTAATGTCACCATTAGCACATTCCTTAGCTAATATCACCACCATCAACACCCCTTTGTCCTTTTGTCTATGACATCTTCTGGCAATCTCCACCTATCACTGGCCCTCTATCCAGCTCTATATGTCCCATCCCGCTCAACCAGCTTATATTTCACCTCATTTCTATATTTCCTTAGTTCTGATGAAGAGTCATACAGACTTGAAACGTTAACTGTATTCCTCTCCGCAGATGCTGTCAGACCTGCTGAGTTTTTCCAGCTATTTTTGTTTTTGTGTGAGGTTACCATTGTTCTCCCAACAGCCATAGCAGTGCTGAATGTTCAGTGATTTAATTTTACAACATGGCTTGACCATTGCTTATGGAAGGATGAGCGCATAATGATCTAGGGGACAGGGATGCACATTGACTTTGTCTCCACATGAACTGATCCTTGTCCTTCCTTTCAGCATCAACAGAGCAGGGCTGGGAGGAGGAGCAGCAGAGGCCCCCTTTCACACCTGAGGGCCTTGAAATTTCACCAGCGTTACACCATCTCTGCCAGGCAAGCACCAGTGCAGATACTAGCATCTCGGTGGGAGTTAAAACATTGGCTAATATCCCAGTGCATAGCGGTGAGGGCACTTCACAGTTGCTGGAGGAGCTGGCAGATACAGAGAGTGCCCATGGCGCCAGCAGTCGGAGGACTGCAGGGGACCAGGCATATGCTCAGTTGGTGCCTGATGACATGCCTCTGGGGTCGTCCGCTATGCAGCAAAGGCATGAAATGTGGCTGGGTGTGCGGGAGCATCTGAGGGACTATACATGAGGCTATGCTTGACTTGGTGTCCGTGATGGAGGAGTCTATGTGGACGATCGCTGAAGCAATGAGCCTCATGTCCGAGCACCATGCGTCCTCCATGGAGAGAGTGGCAACTCTTGTGAAGAGGCTCCTCCAGGAGACCCATTAGGGCTCCATGGGGATGTGCTCTGACCAGCAAGTCCTCAAATTAGCATTGACCTCAACTGGTCAGTGCCAGTGTGGGAGATGACGTGGGCACCAAGTTTCCCAGCTTGGTGCCCATCCATCCATAGTGAACAGGGAGGTCCGAAGTGACCTCACATCAGTGCCGCAGCCGCCTGTCGTCTCTGCGGGCACCTCTCAGGGCGCTTCAGATGAGGGTGGCAGCTCCTCCACCCCTCTCCCAGTGACCGTAGCATCCAGTGAGGCTGCGACAACTGGGGAGATGCCAGCTGTGGAACTGGCAGCTCCCTCCCAGGCGGGCCCAGCACAGGCTTCACGGGCCAGAGGACGCTCGCCAAGATCATTGAGGCCAACAGGACAGCAGAGTCAGCAAGCTGTCTCACAAGCCTCTCTGAGCGATGGGGCAGCACCAAGATGCAGCACCAAGAAACAAAAACATAAGGCACCTTTGGCACACCACGGGTTTATCACTGGTGCTTTTGTGTTGGCCTGAGATGAGGTCTTTATGATTTGCTTTGAATTGGAACACATATGTCATTTTGTTTCATTAAGTTTCTTTGCCTGATTTTAATTTTAGACATGTGACCATGACTGAGGGTGCCTCTTTTCTTCTGCATGTGTATGGTTTCCATATATGTTACGAGTGCTTTGTGGGACATTCAGCTTTATTAAAAAGGCCCTTAGTTACTGTTCCTAACCTGGAAGATTTGGCATCAAGTATGGAGCCTACAGCCCAGGCTTCATCTGGAGGTCCATATGTGGTGTGCTAGCTGAAGGTTCATTGGACTAAAGCCTCCTGGGTGTCCCTGCCTCCTTGCAGTATGCTCAGGTCAGCGTCTACCCCCTCAGCATTTCCCTGCATGTGCTCATCCTCGGATTCACTGCTGGACTCATCGTGTGCAGCTGGAGCAACTGCGTTGGCATCTTCATCGTCCATAGCATCCCCCCCTTTCCAGCGCCAGATTGTGGAGAACACAGCATGCAACCACTATCAATGACACATAACCTGGAGGGTACTGGAGTGCACCCCCGAGCGGTCCAGGCATTGGATGCGCATCTTGAGAAGACTGATGGTTCTCTCCACCACAGCCCTTGTGGAGCTGAGGCTCCTATTGTACTGCTGCTCAGCTTCTGTTCTTGGATGTTGTGGCATCATGAGTCACCTTCTGAGGTGATAGCCCTTGTCACCCTGCAGCCATCTATCCAGCCGGGCTGGAGCACTGAAGAGCCCCAGCACCTGGGAAGGTCTGAGGATGTAGGCATCATGGGAGCTGCCTGGGTATCTTGCACTGACTTGTAGAATCAGCATCCTGTGATCACACACTATCTGTACGTTCATGGAGTGGAAGCCCTTCCTTGTTGACGAAGGCACCGGGCTCACCTGTTGGCGCCTTGATGGCCACATGTGTGCAGTCTATTGCACCCTGGATGCGAGGGAAGTCAGCAATGGCTGTGAAGCCTCCAGCTTGCTGTGTCTAGCTCGCCTGGTCCCAATGGAAGTGGATGAAGGTCAATGCATGCCTGAACAGAGGTCTGTAACCTGTTTGATACAAGTGTGGACAGCTGATTGGAAGACACTGCAAAGATCATGCACCGACCCCTGGAAGAGCCCAGTGGCATAGAAATTGAGGGCAGCTGTGACCTTTAGAGCCACTGACATGGGATGCCCAACCACATAGTTAGTGGACAGCTCAGGACAAAACATCTGACAGATATAGCTGACTGTCTCCCTTGAGAGACAGAGCCTCTTTCGGCACTGCATCTCAGACATATTGAGGTAGCTGCTTCGCCGCCTGTAAACCCTGACAGCAGAATAGTGGCATCTTCTGCGGCCCCTTCTGCCTTGGACTTGTGCCTGCGCCTGCCCTTCCCTGGAGGCTGAATATGCACTTCTGGCCTCCTCCCCCTTCTAGCCCTCCCTTGCGCCTCAGAGGAGGTGCCTCCAGTCAGCTCCCATTCCCAGGTGATAGGAAGGTTTCCAGAGACATGCAGGCCTAAAAAAGATTCCTCACTGCAGAGTGCTGACCTGAGGGTTAAGAGTTCAGGCAAAGCAGCTGGTATGTGTTTTGAAGTATTACAGATCACACAGGCAAGTTGCAAAAACTTTGAAAAATCAATACTTGAGAGAGCACACTCATGACCCCTCTTATCCCGCCTGTGGATGAGCTTTATACAAATGTGTCCTACCCGCCTGCCCATTGTGCCTGTGCACCGACCTGAAGATTGCATGGGTGCACCACTTCCCAATTTCCTACCATCTTCCCCCTTACTTTTCCCCCTCTTGCCCCAATTGGTCCCTTCTTGATCCCATTTCTCCCCTTCAGTTTCTCTGCCTCTTCCCAATCCCCTATTTTCTCCCCTTCCCCCTAATGTCACCCCACTCCCCAATCCCCCAATTTCTCCTTGCTTCATCCCTTCCTCCCAATTTCTCACCCTTTCCCCATCCCCCAATTTCCCCATTTTCTCACCCTCTTCCCCCATTTCTCTTATTCTTGCACAATCCCAGTTGCTCCTCCACTTCCCCCATTTCTCCCTCTCTTGCCCCCAGTTTCAGCACCCACTTTCTCCCCCTCAAATTTCTCTTCCTTTTCCCCCTCCTTCCATTTGTCTCCCTCTTCCCCTTCTTCCCTTTCCCCCGGTTTCCCACCCTCTTCACACCCCAATTTCTCCCCCTCTTCACACCCCAATTTCTCCCCCTAGTTTCTCCCCATTCGCCATCCCTATTTTTTCCTTATATATTTCTTCCAAGTTTCACCCCTCTTGTTCATTACTGTTCCCAGATTATCCCACTCATCACCCAATTTTGCTGCACAATTTTTTCCCCTTTGCTGGAAAAGACATTTTATTGAAGCTTTTCCTCTTGCACTGATCAGGACAGTCACAAGAATGCCAATGTCAGGGGAAGCAACAACTTTATGCTGGGTGAGAAGAGCGTGCTGATTGGTTGGCAAGTGGTCTCTGATTGGTAGAGGCATTGCCATGGAGAATGCACCAATTAATGGTTACTGTTAGTTAATTGCCAAGCATTGTTTGAAATTTAAACCAGGCAGCTTGACTCTGATTGGTCAAGGCATTACTCTGAGGAATGGAGCAGTGAATGGCTATTACTTATTTTGTTTGGTTGAAACAAGCACAATGTGTGTACATGTTCTTTTTGTCTGCAAAGAAATATATTATCTACGTATATTAATACACAGGACCCTTTTCTTTGTGGACAAAAAGAACATGTACACATATTGTGCTTTCACTAAACAAAGTAAGTGATAGCCATTCGCTGGTTCATTCTTCAGGGCAATGCTTTGACCAGAGTCAAGCTGCCTGGTTTAAATTTCAAACAAACGATGCTTAGCAGTTAACTGTCATTCACAATTAACTGGTGCATTCTCTGTGGCAACACCTCTATCAGAGTCCACCTGCTAACCAATCAGCACTCTTTTTATATGGTATAAAGTTTCTGCTTCCCCTGACATTGATATTCTTGTAATTGTCCTGAGTGCAAAATGAAAAGCTTTGACAAAATGCATTTTTTCAGCAATACTCAAATTCTGTACTTGCAAATTATATTCTTCCCCTTTCCTGTTTCTCCCCAATTTCTCACACTTCCCCTATATCTACCCCATTTCTCCAGAAATTTCTCATACTCCTGTTTTTCCCCCAATTTCTGGTGCTTTTTCTCTTTGCTATCTCCTCTCCACCCAGTTCCTCTCCCTTTTCCACACATACAATTCTACCCCACTTCCTCTAGTTTCACTCCACTTACCTCAAGTTTCTCCTCAATTTTCCCCACTTAACTGCCCTCTCCCACAATACCCAACCCCCTAGTCTCTTCACCTCTAATTTCTATCCCTAAATCTCCTCTAGCTATTTTTCCCCTTTTCCCATTTCTCCCAAGTTCTCACTCCATCCCCACACACCCATTTTCTCCCCTACTTTCCCCCTCAGTTTCTCCCCATCCTACTCCCAATTTTGTTCCAATTTTTCCAGCATTGTAGTTTTATCCCCTCAGTCTCTCCCCATCTTCCCCTCCAGTTCCTCACCAGTTTTTCCCATTTCTACCCTTTTATCCCATCCTCAGATTTATTCCCGTCCAAGCTTCTCAACCCTTTACCTTAGTTTCCCCCTCCTCCTCCCAGTTCCTCCCTTCCAGCTTTCTCCCCTTCCCTTCAGTTTTACCATTCATTCCATTGCAATTTTGTCTTCTCTTACCTCCCAGTATCTGCCCTCAATTTTCCCCCATCTTTACCCAATCTCTCTCCCCTTCCCCTCACGTGTTTTCTTCAGTTTCACCTCCTCTTGCCCCCACCCCAAGCTTTCAACATATTTCCCCAATTTCTTCCCCTCTATTACTTTTCCCCTCTTCCCACCCCAAGTTTCTTCCACTTTTTCTCCGTTACTCTCCCTCTCCCCAGTTCCTCCCCCTTTCTCCCATCTGCCCTCCAGTTTCTCCGTCTCAACACCCATTTCTACCCCCAATTTCTCTTCACCTCTTCTTTCTATCAATTTCTCCCTATGTTTCCCCTCCCCGTTTCTTCCATACTCTTAGTTCCTCCCCCGACCACCCGCCCTAACAATCACAGCTGACCTCATTCTTGAACTTGTGGACTTGCAGCTGTTGTGCGACAAGCAGGATATCCCATTATCAAATCGCCAGAAATGTCTTCAATAAGACTGGGGAATTCGAGGGTCTCATAGCAGAGGGAAGACTCTGATTCTGCAGATAATCTTTTAAATGAAAACCAAATCAACAAAATTGGGATAAATCAGGCACAGCTGATTCTGCAGATGCTGCTCTCTCGTTCTAACCTCATTGATGGGTGGAAATGAGTCATCCAGGGAAGCTATCAAAGCCGCTTAGATTGTGAACACCTCAACCAGAAATGAAATCGGTTCAGTCCAGTTTACATATGAACATATCAGGCAGGAAAAGACCAGCTGCTCCATCCAGATTGTCCCACTTGGCAGTAATTCACATTCAATGTAACGTGATTGCAAGTACGAGGGTTTCCCCCCAAATAAAGGATCAAGAACAAATGTTTGCAATCGAACGCGGCAAGCTTGTCATTAAACTTCAAGAGTCCCTAAACCTGTTATCAATCGCTTTATTAATACAATCAAAGCCAAACCTCGGCCACGTTTTATAGAAAAGAAATCTGTACTGTTGCGAGGTGATTACTTTAAACATGCCACTACATATACATTATTATGGAAGCAATAATATAAAGGGAGAGTATGAAAAGAATTTGGTCACAAAACAGCTTCCACTGTGAAAAATGAGGTGCTGCCACATTCGCTTCATTTCCCAGCTGCATAGGAAAGTTGATGTTGATTAATGTTCCCCAGGCTAATAATGCCAGCGAATAGCAACGCGATGAAGATTACGAAGACCAGGATACTCAGCACTGTGGTTGCAATGTTGAGTGCTCGGGCTGTAGACGCATATTGCCGAGCTCCTTCTGCATCTCCCACAACTTTCCGATCTCTGGACTAAAAGGAAAACAAGTGTGAATGCATTGAACCAGACTTGAAAATCTCAATTTGCGTTCGAGCGTTTCGAGTCCTCATGAACCCTTCGACAGAATATTTCAACTCTTTCTTGGACTCGAACGCAAGTTCTGTCGAAGGGTCATGAGGACTCGAAACGTCAACTCTTTTCTTCTCCGCCGATGCTGCCAGACCTGCTGAGTTTTTCCAGGTAATTCTGTTTTTGTTTTGAAAATCTCAATGCTAGCTGGACAATATAATTCAGTGCCTGAAGTTTGCTAACTCTGAAAAGGGCAGTGCAAGGTGCTTGTAGTAAAAGGGCATTTACACTCCAATAATTTATATAGATTTTTCTTTTCCCACCTATTTCCATTATTTTTAAATCTTGTATGCCCTGTTAGTCTTTCCACCCCACCCTCACTAGAGCTGTACCTTGAGTGCCCTGCCATCCATTCTTAATTAGCACATTCGTTTAGATAATATCACCACCCTTCAACACTTCTTTGTTTCAATGTCTGTGACATCTTTTGATTATCTGCTCCTATCACTGCTTGCTTGTCCCTACAACCACACCTCCCCCCCCAACCTTAAACCAGCTTATATTTCACCCCTCTTCTAATATTCACTCAGTTCTGTTGAAGAGTCATGAGGAATCGAAACGTCAACTCTTCTTCTCCGCCGATGCTGCCAGACGAGTTTTTCCAGGTAATTGTTTTTGTTTTGAATTTCCAGCATCCGCAGTTTTGTTTTTATCTGGGCATTTACACTGTTCGAATTACTGTGTTCTCCAGTTTAGTCTCGTTAAAAAAATGCTTCAATATTGCACAATTTCCGGTAATAAATGCCAGTGGATTTTGTCACATAATTGCTTAATGAATTAAAGGAGAACAGTTAATTGCCCGTGATTTACATCCAATGACAAAGCAGCGCAAATAGCCGGTTATTTACAATAACTCTTATGTTAGTGACATTGATGTGAGCAACTGATTTGCTTCCTCGCGCTTAAAATTAAATTGTACTTCAAAAACAATCTAGAAATGTACAGGAGAAATGTTGCCCTATTGTTTTTCACAATAGAATGTGAGAAGTTGTCCGCCCTGAGAGTAGATCAGATGGACTGGGCTGTACCAATGGATCATGTTATGTTATGCCATGCCATGTAGCTCAAACCAAATAGTGTGCAAGTCGCATCTTGGTACACTGGAAGCTCTCACAGCTGTTATAAGGAGGTGGGTTCCGGTCCTGGTATGGGGCTTGAACCCAATTTCATCCGCACTGACAACATAGCATAGAACATTTGGGCTGAATTCTAACTTTCATGCACTAAACAAGCTCCCTCACATCCTCGACCTCCCCTATCGTATTTCTCTATTCCTTCCTCCTCAACGTGCTTATCTTTTCCTCAACTACACGCTGTGCAAAGTTTCACTCCGCGTAAACATCCTGTTTTCCGACAAAAGTGGCTGCTCAATTGGCTGTAAAGCACCTCGTGATTTTGCGAAGCGTGATGGAAATGCAAGTTAGGACTGTTCTCCTTGGAGCAAAGAAATTAAAACGATGGCTGAATAAAGGTTTGAGATAAACTCGATAGAGAAAAACGATTCCCTCTGGTGAGTTGGTCAATAGCCAAGAGGTTAGAGATTTAAAATTATTGAAGAAACATTGAGGGGACATGAGGAGAAATGTTTTCACTCAGTTGTTGCGATCTGGAACATTCGACCTGAAAAGCTGCTGGAAGCGGATTCTTAGGTTCCTTCCCCAAATTATTCATGGAATGAGGAATTTACAGAGTTACCGACAGTAAAAAAGGAGTGAGGGACTCCTTCAAAGAGCCAGCACAGGCTCGACGGGCCAAACGGTCTTTCTGTACTGTAAGTTTCTATGATACTCAGTCTGTAACACTTTGTAGATTACATGTGTTCAGCCTGTAATAGTTTCCTGATTAAGAAACAGACATAAATTATTGACCAGACGCAGAGATTTCCCAGCGAGATTTTCCAATTATTAAATGCAGAACATTAGACCCGGGATATCACAGCTCTGTGCATTTTAACAAAACCCTTGAGAATTTTGCCAGTCTGTGCCCCCATTGCAGCGATCTGTTCCCGCTCCCCGAGATCTCAGGGTCTCCCCGGGTCCCGCACTCACTTTGACCGAGAAGACCAGCGCCACGAATCCGAGGCAGCAGAAATTCAGGTAGAAGAAGTTGAAGATAGACCAGAGCAGGTGGTCCCGGACGGGCAGCACATTTGGGGCCACGTTAACGACGGTGGTCTGAACCTGCTGCTGTCCCTGGTACGGGTAAGTGCCGGGATTCATAATCACTTGATCAGCTCTGTACTCCATCTCAGACCCAGCGTCAGTGAGAGTAAACTGATTGTGAACCGCTCTGGACTCCGCAATTTATAGAGAGGGGCGGAGTGAGGGACTTGAACCACCTCCAACAACCCAACTGATTGAGTTTGCAATCTCCCCAGAAAGTGGGAACAGATTCAGACAAGTTATATTTCCAGGAAAAGTTAATTTCCATGTTGGCTCTTTGCAAGAGGAACTTGGCTGATCCGAATCCAGGCCACCAGAAGCTTCCTCTGCCCTTCCTTATTGGACCATTAACTGATTTAGCAGAAATAAACGTCAGATTTTAATATGTGTTCACCAGTCAGCTGCTCCCTTTGAGCTGTTGTCACTTTATTTTACAGGAAATTAAATGTCTTTACCCATTATCTATGTATTCTGCAGATGTTAATTTTAGTAAAAATTTAGATCCCTTCAGTGTTACCATTCCTTGCTATTTAATTTAACTTTTATCCTCCTAGATCTGATTAATTAATTGAACAGTGTAATATTGTGATCAATTATCAAATTAGCTATAATTTTTATACTAATTAATTGACCTAGTCTGATCTTAGAGTTGATTTCGGAACATAGGCCTTAAGGCAGGATTAGGTAATTTGACCCTTTGAACCTCCTCTTTCACTCAATAAGATTATGGTTGATCTGGTTGTGGTCTCAACTCACTTTCCTGCCTCCCCCCACTACCCCACCTCACCTCACCTCCTCAAAACCCCTTCACTCCCGTCAATCAAAATTTATCTAACTCTGAAACAAAAAGCTCTGAACGGACTCAAAACATTCACTCTGTTTCTCTCCACAGATGCTGTCAGACCTGCTGAGTTTTTCAAGCATTTTCTGTTTTTATTTCAGATTTCCGGCATCCGCAGTATTTTGCTTTTATCTAACTCTGCCCAGAATAAGTTCAATGACTCAGCTTCCACTGCTTTCTGGGGAAGGGAATTTCACAAGCTAATGACCCCCAGAGGAAACAATTTCTCCTTCTCAGTCTTATTTTTAAACTGTGTCTAGCTATCATCTCCCCCACTAGAGGTAACATCCTTCTGATACCCACCCAATCAAGTTGCCTCAGGATCTCAAATGGTTAAATAAGATCACCTCACCTTCTGCTACATTCCAATGAGGATAGGCCCAAGCTGCTCAACCTTTCTCCATAGGATAAGCCCTTCATCCCAGGAATTAGTTGAGTGAATCTTTTCTGTACTGCTTCAAAAGCAATTATATATTTTTCAAATAAAGAGACCTAAACTCTATGCATTATTCCAGATGTGGTCTGACCAACACCTTGAAGAGCTGCATAAAAACTTCCCTATCTTTATATTCTATTCCCCTCTCTATAAACACCAACATTCCATTTGCCTTCCTGATCACTTGCTGAAACTGCATACTAACATTTCCTAATTCAGGTACCAGGACAGCCTGATCCCTCTGTACCACCGAGTTCTGCAATCTCTCTCCATTTCAAAAGTATACTGCTTTCCTGTCCTTCCTGTGAACAAGTTCACATTTCCCACATTATATATCATCTGCCAATTTTTTTGCCTGCTCACTTAACCTGTCCATATTGCTTTGCAGACATTCTGCCTACACTTGACAACTTACTTTCCTGCCTGTCTTGGTATCATCAGCAAATTTAGCTACCATACATTCGGTCACTTTATCCAAATCATTGAAATATATTGTAACTAATTGAGGCCCCAGCATTAATCCCTGTGGCAGAGGAATTAGTGTTACAGCTTGCCAACCCAAAAAAAAAACCAATTCACCCGGACTCTCTGCTTCCTGATAGCTAACCAATCATTTATCCATGCTAATATTTTAGCCCCTACACCGTGTTCTCTTATCTTGTGTAGTAATGTTTGATATGGCACCTTCTCAAATGCCTTTTGGAAAACCAAGAACACCATATCTATAGGTTCCCCTTTATGAACCTTGCTTGTCTTTTTTTTATTCATTCAGGGGATGTGGGCTTCACTGGCTAGGCCAGCATCTATTACCCATACTTGTTGCCTTTGAGAAGGCGGTGATGAGATTCCTTCTTGAACCGCTACAGTCCCTGTGGTATAGGTACACCCACAGTGCTGTTGGGAAGGGGAACTTCCAGGTGGTGGTGTTTCTATGTATCTGCTGCTCTTGTCCTTCGAGATGGTAGTGGTCATGGGTTTGGTGGGTACCGTCTAAGGAGCCTTGGTGAGTTGCTGCAGTGCATCTTGTAGATGATACACACTGCTGCCACTGTGCATCAATGGTAGAAGGAGTGAATGTTTGTGGATGTGGTGCCAATCAAGAGGACTATTTTGTCCTCAATGGTGTTAAGCTTCTTTAGTGTTGTGGGAGCTGCGCTCATCCAGGCAATTGGGGAGTATTCCAACACACTCCTGACTTTTGTGCCTTGTAGATGGTGGACAGGCTTTGGGGAGACAGGAGGTGAGTTACTTGTTGAACAATTCCTAGCCCCTGACCTGCTCTTGTAGCCACAGGAAAGAAGAGGAAAGGACAGAATCTGAGCATGAAGGAGTGATGGAGAAACTGAGGTGATGAAGATTTTGCACAGGCAGAATTGGAGGTAGAAGGAACATTAATTTTACCTATGACCATTTTCCCCTCTTTCACACTCAGTTTCTTCCCCACTTCCCCTCAGTTTCTCTCCTTCCCCCAGTTCCTCCCCCTCCAATTTTAACCCCTCTTCCCCCCAGTTTCCACCCCTCATCCCTCCCAGTGCCCACCACTCTTCCCCCTCCCATTTCTTCTCTTCCACCACAAGTTTGTCCTTTGCCACCCTGTGCCTTCAGTTCCTCCCCCTCTTCCCCAATCCCCAAGGGATCTCCACCTCTTCTACCCCCAAACATCTCCCATATGTCTCTACCAGTTTCTTCCCCCATCTATGCCAGTTTCTCCGTCTCCACCAAATTTCTCTCAATGCGGTGGCATTGAGATATTGTCACTAAACTAGTAATGCAGAGACCCACGGTAATGCTCTGGGGACTTGAGTTCAATCCCACTGTGGCAGATGGTGAAACTTGAATTCAATTTTTAAAAATCTGGAATAATAGTCTAATGATGACTATAAAACCATTGTTGATTGTTGTAAAAACCCATCTGATTCACTAATGTCCTTTAGGTAAGGAAAGCTGCCATCCTTACCTGGTCTGGCCTACGTATGACTCCAGACTCAACAATGAGGTTGACTCTTAAATCCCTCTGAAATTGCCTAGAAAGCCACTCAGTCATTGAGGGCAATTAGCATGGGCAATAAATGCTGGTCTAGCGAATGATGCCCAGATCTCATTACCTAGTTTCTCCCTCTCTCCCCAAAGCTCCGCACCCTCATTCTCCAGTTTCTACTCCTCTTCACTATTTTTTGCCCTCCTCCTATCCCTGGTTTCTTCCCCTTCGCTGCAGGATTCCTAGTCTCTGACCTGCTCTTGTAGCCATAATATTTATATGGCTGTTCAGCTTCTGGTCAATGGTAACACCCAGGATGTTGATAGTGGGGATTCAGCGATGGTAATGCCATTGACTATCAAGGGACAATGGAGATGGTCATTGCCTGACACTTATGTGGCATGAATGTTACTTCTCCCCTACCTTGTGCCCTCAGTTTCTTCCACTCTTCCCCCACATTTATCCCCCATCTCACAACACATTTTCCATTTTATTCTTTCTGTTCCCCCAAGGTAATCCTCCCCTACCCTGTTCTCGCCCTCCTCCCCCAATTCCCCGTGCCAGTTTCTATTTCTCTTCCTCCACTTTCTATTTCTTTCCTCGCCCACCCAAGTTTCTCCCCCCTACTCTCCCCAGTTTCTCCCCCCTGCCCTCCACAATTTCCTCCCCCCCGGCCGTTCCCGGTTTCCTCACCCCCGCCGTCCCCGG